>NW_010558347.1:99592-125061 GCF_000687285.1 Phaethon lepturus | reverse complement strand
CGCTCCGGCGCCCTTCGCCTCGGTGGCTTCGTCATGTTAGTACCTGTGTTGAGGCCTACAGATCTCAGCGGTTTTGAATCAAATTTTCAAGATGGTCGGCGTGTGCCACCTGACGCATATAGGTCTTTCAGAGGATTTGTTGTTGCAGTTTAACGCACCCGCAAAGAGGTGGAAAAGCAGGGTGGAAGAAAATAATACAGAAAATCTTGTTCAGGCTGTTACTCAGGAATTTCTGACAATATTTTGTGTGTGGAACAATGATGGAACAAGGTATTCTCTAGGAAACGGCTGACACAAGGGACTGATATGAAGAAGCCAGAATACGACAACTCTCTGTTAATTCTGCAAGCGCTGTGGAAACACATTAAAATAATGAGAAAAAATGTTTAAAAATTTTCCAGGTATAAGAATTTTTTTTTTACTATTCCTACTACAAACGATCAGTTTTTCCTCTCTTCAGTTACATCTGGGTTGGTGTGAAGGCACTTAGCGCCTTGAAGGTCCTGCCTTAAACCGACAGATAATGTAAAACCTTCATTTGCTAGTGACGATTCCAGAAAAGCCTCTGTAGAGTTTGTGTGAGCTCAGTGTGGGTCTCCCCTCCGCACCCAGTCCCCGCCATGGAGGAGTGTTTGTGCAAAAACAAGACCAAAACAAATGTATGAACACAAATCAGAGATTCAGTTCATACTGAAATCTAATTAGGTCTTACAAGTAAAGGAATACATTGCTGAATAAGGAGTTTCTCGAATCAGAAATGTGAATTAATATGCTTATCTAGTGCAATTAAAGGTTTGAATAGGACATTTCATGTCACATTAATTTAGAAAAAAATCTCATCTAAAACTTTCCCCACAGGTTAAAATATGCAAATAAAATGTTTTATTCTCACACAATATTATCATTACCAGAATTATTATTATTTAGTTATCTACTACAGTATTCATAAATTCAGATAGGTGCCTTGAATAATGTCTATTAGAAAATTCTGTTTTCCTATATAGTTAAGGTTTCCTATAAAACCTAATTAGAGATTAGATTAAGGGTATTTCAATAACGTCTGTAGCTGATTTTCACATCCTGTTTTGAACCAGTCAGTGTCGGGATTTTAGTCAGAAACGGTGACTCTCATCACTGACTAGTGACTTGACTCAAGTCAAGTAGGTTTAAACCGGTGGGAATTAAGATGTTCTGGATTTAGGCCCACATGTTTACTAAGAATATCAAGCTGTATATGAAGCTTTTAGTTGCGAGTTTTTATCCTTTCTGTGCATCATAAATCAGAAACTGGTGGTTCAGTCCAGAGAGGCAAGTGGTGTGGTCCCATCATGGAATCCAGAGCAACGTTGGGCTTAGATCACTGAATGATCAAAGTTTTCAGGACTTCCAACCTCTGAAAGAAAACAGGGAGATGAAATGCAGCCTTAATTCTCTGCTATCAGCTTTGAATTCCAATCTAATTATAGATAACTTGGGGTTAATAATCAGATCTATTTCTAAATGGATTTCCTCAGTTCATATCTGTATTACAGTTCTGTAACCTTTGTTACATGAAGTCTATGGAGTTATGGTTGTATAGAGAGTAATACAATCATGAGTGGAATGAGTTCTTTTCAATCCTGTATCACATTGTAACTAAAACCAGACTGTGCATGCACACAAAACTTACTAAATTCCACAAAGTTTGGAAGAGAATCCTATAATTTTGGCCAACATAGGCAGAAAATATCATTGCTTCATAGTTGTTGCTATTATATAAACGCAAATTATTATTACTTTTTTAGGTTCAGAGAACATGAGGATACTTTCTTGGAAAAGAACAGTGTGCACTTTTTTCCCCGTAAATATAAGCTCTGTCTCTTCTACTTACTGAAAAATCCAAGAAGAAAAGTAACACTGTGGGTGTAATGTTTGCTATGACTTGATGTTAACTTTGTTGAGTTTGTAGATCTGTTTTGAAAACTCACACTGTTTGCATATACATTATTTGGATTTCTGTTGATTGTAAGGAGTGCCTAAGCAATCCTCAATAGATGTACAAAGTGGATAAACATTTTCCACAAATTACATTTCCTTGGCATTTCCCTTTCTTTTAATTGCACTATTTCTTTTTATTGCACTGTATTTTCTATTAGTTTTCAAATGGAACAGATGTTTTTCCATCAGTTTGGGATTTTTCCTGACAAAATATTAACTTGTTTTTCAGTCTTGTATATAATGTTCATGGCTGGTAAACCTTTATGAAATAGCTATTCCTTCCTCAAGGTGCCAATGTTCTTCCAGCCTGAAGCTATGTTTCATTCCCAGAAAAATGTCACTGTAGAATTCCAAATTAATTTGATAGTTAAAGAAACTATAAGCTGGTTTTCTTTCGAAAAACATGATTTTTGTGTTCTAGACCTTAAGTGATAAATCAGCATAGCTCAACTGATTTCAAGGGAGAGATGGTAACACTTGCTAAGGCTTTACCTTCTTCAGGTTTTTCTTGAAAATGCTTTTGTTGTAAGCAGCAGGAGATGAATATTCATGATACTGACATTTAAAATTGGTTAAGAGCGCCTTATACAAAGTCTTTTCAGGGACAAATATCAGAGATTCATCCCTCCAACATTTATATTTACCTACTTAAAATCCCACCCCAAACCAAACCTCAGATTTTTCTATCATTGTTCTCTTCTCCATTTATTTACTAGGCATATCTTTCATCAGCATTGAGAGCCAAAAAAAAAAAAAAAAAAAGTGATGATGAATTATACTTTTGCTTGAGTCAGACAGAGGAGTCAAGCCTTAAATTTGCAATGGAAAAGTAGAAACTAGTGTACTGAAGAACACTCAGATTCATTTAAAATTGAGCATGCATTCTCTTTTCAAAGGATTTATTTCCAAGGGACCATTCTGAATCTACTAGTAGATGCCTTGATAACCTATTTTTCTTTTAAAATTCACAAGTAATTTTAAAACAAAAAATTAAAAATACACCATTTAAAAAAAAGTATCTATATAATAAAAGGTAGACTATTAGAGTAGAGTAAGACTAGATCCAAATGAAATTATCCGTGTTCTCTATGAAAGATAATGAGGAGATGATTTTGTAAATGTTGTCAGTATTCCCACAAATCACTGTCTTATTGATGGCTTATATTCCGGATAGAGACACTTAAAACTTCAGAGGCTTGAAAGACTTTATTTTCTTTCTTGAGTCTTTAACATTCCTATTACATGCTTCTATGTTATGTTAATCAGAACTGCTTTTACACATTATAATTTTCAATTACACTTCAATTTTCTAAATGCATAAATTGTTATGGTATAATGTAAAACTCCAAAGGTGTGTGAAAATGCTGGATCAGAAAATTGTATCATAATTAATTGTTTTATAAAATACCTTCTTTTTCATTATAGATATTAAGTATCTAAATACATAAGGTGAACAGTAGGTCAGGTCATAAAAAACTGCTGAAAACAGTCTTTTTAAAAGTCAAGGCATTCTAATAAGTGATGATGAGAACACAAGAGTATTTCAAGCTGCTATTCACAGTTTGTTAAACCAGAGGGATAAAGTTCCTATGTTTTACCTAATGTTGCCAATGACTTATTAGCCATATGAAGAAAAAAATCAAAGGCAGAGATGGGAAGAGGTACAAGAGTTTACTTAAGATTTTTAATGTTCTAAATATATTATCAACAGAAACAAAGATGAACAGTATTTCCATTTTCCTAGCAACATGAACTTAATTTCTTTCAAATGTATAGTCTTCTGTAGTGAATCTTTTGTGGACTGCTTTTCCTGTAGTCTCTATTTTATCGACTTGTATTCCTGGCTTTATTTGATTTTTATGTACTAAACTTAAGCCTTTTATGTACTAAACTTAACTCTTCATAGATAACTATTTTATACATGCGGAGAGTTAATGGGAGTGTAATTTTAACTATTTGTCTATTTTAAACACACACACACACACACACACACACACACACACACACACGATATTTGTTGTGGTTCAACCCTGGCTGGAAACTAAGCAACATGCAGCTGCTTGCTCACTCCTTCCCCTCTGCCCCTGGTGGGATGGGGAGGAGAATCAAAAAACAAAAAGAAAAAAAAAGGTAAAACTCATGGGCTGAGATAAAGACAGTTTAATAGGACATAGAAATATAATAATAATAATACACAATAAGCAATGCACAGTACAACTGCCCACCCCCCACTGACCGATGTCCAGCCTGTTCCCGAGCTGTAGTCTCCATCCTCCACCAACTCCCCCAGTTTATATACTGAGCATGACATTATATGGTACGGAATATCCCTTTGGCCAGTTTGGGTCAGCTGTCCTGGCCATGTCCCCTCCCAGCTCTTGTGCACTTCCTCCCTGGCAGAGCATGGGAAGCTGAAAAGTCCTTGACTTAGTATAAACGCTACTTAGCCATAATGAAAACATCAGTGTGTTATCAACGTTATTCTCACACAGCACTATACCAGCTACTAGGAAGAAAATTAACTCTATCTCAGACGAAACCAGGACAGTATCCACCCCTTATTCCATACCATCTATATCAAGCCCAGGTTCTACACTTTCCAATACATTCCAGTTAATGACAATCACTTTTCCAGTCTTTTGATATATACACACACAGATATCATTGCTTTAGTCTATGGGCCATCCCCCTAAAAAGTGTGCTGAGTTCATACAGTCCATGACTTTGGGCTCTATCTGTCATAAAAGTCCTTCAGGGCAGGAGAGAAGGTGGATGTTGGATTGTTGCATGCTGAAGCAAGTTCTGATTCTATCACTGCTGCACTTTGCTCAATTTTATCAAAGGTCATTCTTCATTAATCTGAATGATTCTTACTGTAATACCTTTGATATGGCATATAGCAACTATAGAAGTGATGACATACAGTATTATATAGCAATTAATATCATACAGTTCAAATTGTTGGCCATTCTCACCCAGTATTAGATCCCCTTGATGTACACATTGGACTTCCCCATACTTTGGCATCACCCACCAACTGCACCCAGGTCCTTGAGCAAAAACAATCCCATGGATGGGTTTACCTCTGCCTGAGGCAGGAATAACACAGACTGTCTTCCCTATGTATTCTTTGTGTGCACTACAAGGACGTTATCCCCTTCTGCAGGAAGTAAATTTTTGACTGGGCAGGGCCGGCCGGATTGGTAGATCCCCTAGTGTTGACTAAGCAAGTGGCTTTTGCTAAATGTGTATCCCAATGTTTGAATGTGCCACCACCCATTGCTCTCAGTGTAATCTGTAACAGTTCATTGTATCATTCCATTTTCCCAGATGCTGGTGCATGATAGGGCATGTGATATACCCACTCAATGCCATGCTCTAAACAAAAATATTTTGTTTACTTATATTCAGAAGATTCTAACAGTTTAACTAGAATAGATGAAATCTTGAGCTCACACCAATAAATATCGATGGAGATTGAGGCCTGTAAGAGCATCTTGTGGTTTAAATTGAGAGGGAAGGAAACAAAGGAGGAACTTGGCAAGGAAAGCAGAAAAGAGGTGTTTAACAGCCAATCTGGATGGATCATCAGCCAAGATAATCTTCTTAGTATTCAAATGTTATAAAGCAGCCAGATGTTTGGGCAGAAAAAGAAGTTGAAGACTCCAGATGCAGACAGATTTACAAGTTTGGTTTTTTTTCCCTCCTAGTACTATAAGGACTTAACAATGCATATAGTTAATATTCTCTTGCATTCTCAATAGTAAAACCTTGGTCTGAACCATGTTATTTCAGGAGGGGATGGAGTTTAAGCCTTAGCGAAGACACAGTTTCTTCAAAAAAGAGCATCCACAGAATGGATTATTTTGCCAAAGCCATATCTGTATTAGCAGTAATTTTTAAGCACATCAGGAATATTCAGCCCCAACAAAGCTCAGTACAGGAATAACAAGTGATTAATTTGATTTCCTAGGGTGAAAAGCTGATTCATTCCTTAAATTTTGGAGATAATAATGAGACAAACATACCTGATCCCTGTAATCTGAGGATGCACGTGATGAAATCCCAACCTTGGCAGAAGAGCTTAGGTATTTTTCTTTGATCCCTTCTCTTTAAAATCTCTTCTTTAGACATCCAGAGCCAAAGGATTTGCTGGACTCCAGTACTTGTGTTGTGCATATAAACTTCTGAAACAAATCTCTTGAGCTGAAAGCTGTCCCCAATACTCTTAAGACTGTCTGTGCACTAATACTTTCCACACTCACATTTCTTTCAAGATGAGTGTCTCAAAGTGAATAAAGTCTTGGAATTACTAAAGATGTAAGAAGAGTCTTGAACGGGAAGTATTTTTATTTTAATTCCAAATTTCTCCTAGGCACACTACACTTGATATAGATATATACTGTTTATCATAGTTACATTATTGATACATTTATCTTTCTTTTCTCTTGCCAATATTCTGTTACGATATTGATGTAAGTGAATACTGTATGTTTTTGATTAGTCTGTGCACCTAGATAAATCAATAAGCCTCCCATTTACAAAACTTAATAAGATAGTGGGAAGAATTAATGTTAGCTGAGGTCTTTTGACTAATAAGTTTTTATCCTTATGCATTGCCATAAAAATCTCCATCTGTGAGCAAACAATCTTGATTCCATACTGGGCAAGATTTTCTACCAACTGTACTTATATGTAGGCCAACCAATTTTATGTATATAGGACAACCAAAAGGAAGGTTGGCTGTAGACACTTAATTTGAAGGGTATTATTTTTAGTCCCACTAAGGACTAGTGGCATGAAAACAATTACTATCTTTTGTCAAGTTAATTAAATTTTACTAAGTCTAGTAATCTCAGTGGGTTTAGTACACCAGAGGAAATGCTAATTAAAACTTAAATTCTTCCTGGTATAATAAGGAGCTCTAACTCCAGTAGCAAATGAATGTTTTGCATACTGATAGATATTCAAACACTGATTTTTAGCTAGATGAGGGTGAACCCTTTAATGATTCAGATGTGCTGAAGGCTCATTTGAAAACGCCAATAAGTATGTCACATCTCAGAGAAAATCACATAAAAAAGTGTGGAAAACTTGCCTTTTTCTTAATAGAAATGGTGGCAGCTTTGCAGTAGGGTCCAAACATAAAGCAAGTCAAATGCGAAAGAAACTTAAATATTTAAAAATGTGGGGCAAAAGAAAAAAAAGACTTCTACCAACTATCCTTTCCTGATCACTTTTTCTGGTGGCTTGCTAAGCAACAGGGATTTGACCAGATGTGTTGATCTGTGACAGGTACAAGAAGATTGACTGTGCCTATTGTTTTGTTCATGCCATTTGATTTTCAATGCTCAGGCCATCATCAGTTGATTTTTTTTTACACCATCTTCTTCATCATTATCTTCTTGAAAGAAAACATCATAACCAATAGCCTAAGGGTTAAAAAGGCATAATATTATGCATAGTAAAGCTTTTGTCTTAGTTTTATGTTTCTCTTTTACTTTTTAATTTACTGAGCAAATTCAGACATGCAAAAGACATTCCTTCAAAATGACAGTCACCAACTAGGACCAACTTAGAAAATCCTTTGTCTTGAAATTTTATCTCTGTCCAAAAAGACAAAGGTAAGCAAAAAACATTATGGTCCTTCCACCTCCCATAGAGAATAATATTTACAACTGTTTACACCCTTACCAAGGTGAGGCTGTGTGTCAACATGTACATCCTCACCCTGAGACAGAAAGCACGGCTAGTGTGAAGAGTCCTCCTTCTAAAAGTGTGTGCGCTCATCTTTGCCAGAATAAGATCAGTATCACATTGCATATCTGCGCTGTTGCACTCTAAGTACTGTGAATATTGATGAAAATCTCCTTGTCGGATGGCTGACTGCTTAAATTAATCTGATGCTTTTAGCTTGTAGTCATTTGGGCAATTAATGTTCATCTTGCAACCATTCAAAGAGAGGGTCAAACCTAGGACAGAGGGATCTGTAAATTACAAGAGATGTGCCTGACTGGGACACAGAGCTGCTCCCTGGGAAAAAGAGGGGCTGTGAGAAAGAGCATGTACATTGCTCTGCCCTCACCGCCGTGATCTATGGGCTGATGCTACCTCTTTCAGATCTTGTGTGTCCTATCCTTATGCCCCTGGGACAGGGGAATAAAGGTTGGTTGTTTCTCAGCGAGGAACGACTGCACATCTCAGTCGTGGATTACCTGTGAGCCTTGTCAGGTAAAAGCAGACTACTCAGTTTTGGGAAAAAAAGAAAAAAAGAAAAAGAAAACGAGCTTGCAATATGTGTCGTTTCTCTGCTTGATGATAAAACAATGGTTTCCATAGCCTGGAAATACATGGAGCACACTTGAAGTGTGATAGACACAAAGAAGCTGAGACTACCTCTGTAGCTGTTTATTGCAGCTAACGCTCAGTAGTGACTCTGAGCTCCTTCTGCTAAACCATTACTGGGTCATGTGCATGTCAGAGGGTGACCTTTTGATCCCTTTACTTCTTTCTTCCTTGCCTAATACTGCATCTTAGTCAGATGTAAGGAGGAGATATACCAAAAATCTGCCATGTCCCACACGACACTCTGGTTTCCTGTAGTCTTCACTAGTGAGGAGGGTAACATCTACTGAGATTGTCATTAGAATGATTTCCCTTTCCTGTAATAAGACAAGGGAAAATAACAGTTAAAATAAATTCTTACTGATTTAAAAGCAGAAATATGTATGCTGGGTATACTACTGGGCACTGCAGAAATGTGAATAGAGTTGTGGTAATTTCCAGCTGGGCAGTCCCTTTGGATGAGACATCAATGCACGTCTGGGAGTAGGAATTTCATTCACATATTCTTCATTCCTCAAAAATAATGGCTAAAAACACACCACCTGAAATTTCTCCCCTCATTCCTTTCACAGCCATCCAGACTGAACTGCTGATTTTGCAGTAGTGTGCTCTACCCATAGATTTGGCAGACATACCAATCACCTTTGACCCACAGAAGATAATTTTTATGTACAGAAGAACGGCAACACATCCCCCTTGAAATTTCCTTAACAAAGTGTTTTTGTTGGAATTCACTCAGAAAAGATGCAGAGCTCAAAAACAGCCTACAGAGAACATTTTCTGGAAGCATTCTCCAACATCAGACAAATTAAACACTACAGGGAGAGCACTCGCTACAACAGGTTCACTTCTGTCTGTTCCCGGGTGCTTCCAGCCAGCAGCTAAACAGCAACGGAGTCTATTGTAGCCATTGAAAAACAACAAACATCTTAGTCTCTCTATTAGTGTGCTATTCAGCATAAGTTAACACTGACAAATTCAGTTTCTAAAGATCTTTGGACCTTGAAAGTTTGAGGCAACTTTCATTCAGAAATGGAAATACCTGTTAAATCTTTTTAGCAGAGTGGTGGTGGATTAGCAAATGCAATACATAAGGAAAATACACAACAGCATATATATCCGTCTTTTATTCTGACACATGAAGTTTAAATTATTGATAACAGACTAAAGATAAGGTAAACATATTCTTGTATCTTGCAAACCTGACTTACCTTTTGAGGTTTTCTGATGATGCTGTTATCGAGTCTCCTCTTCTCAGAAGCTGAAAGAAGGCAATGTATATTTTTGCAATATCAAAGTGTAGTATCAGTAGTATGTGGTGAACTATCAATAAGGAAAGAAAAGGTTTTATAAAACTGGAATTCTTCTGTTCCTGACACACAGTACACAGTCTTTTCTGCTTCACAGCCAACAACTCCTGTCCATACTCTAAAACAATAATTAAATCAATAAAAGTTACCCTTGCTATTGAACTTCATTTTAAAAAGCAAAACCGACAGCAAACCTGAAGTATTAAATGAATCAATAGTAAACCACAGTGCAAGTAATGAATTAGAAAATATGTCACCTTGTACTTTTTAGAAAGCCGGTTACCAGGCTTACCGTACATATCCATCCCAGAACAGAAACATTGTTCAAACACATTAAAAGAGAGAGAGAGAGAGAGAAAGAAAGAGCTACCATATTTTTTCCAGCATGACAAGCTATGGCAGGACACCACCCTAATTCCTAACACAAGGTAGTCACATCACACCAAAATTTAATGTTCATTTGTGGAGAACAGTTTGGGTTTGATTCTACTTCAATATGGTTATGTATTTTATGAATAGGGATTGTATCATTTGTGTGCTTAATGTTAAGCAAAAATTCAAGTGTTTTGCCAGTTTGGCATAGCAGGCACGCTATATTTGTTGTCACAATTGTGCCGCTTTAGCAGCCTTGAATGCAGCCCCATCAATTACTGTGACGCTGTAAAAACGTGCTGTGGAAGAACAGAAAACTTCTTCTTTGCATGTCCCTAGCCTGTACTTAACCCCTGAGAAAACATGGAAGATAGTAATGATCTGAACAAAGAGTACATTCATTTAAACCACACATACGCTATGTGCTATGGTGCAGCCATGACTCAGCTTTCAGCGCCGAGTTCAGAACAGGGCTGGAAGGAATGTGTCATTAAGAGAGCTCATAGCAGGTTACACAGTTAGTGTTTCCAATACACTTTGATTTTCAGGCAAGTAATACAGACAATATGTATAATATATAATATGTATTGGTCAGCCACTGTCTACACTTGTTTCACCTCTAATTTATATTTTCTGAGAGGTGGAGTCTTGTTTCTTTCTTAAAATCGTCGTTCCAGAATATAAATCTGAAAGAACTGTTTATATGCGGAATGACATATTCTTCATTCCTCTGTTGCTTCCAGGGTATCTCCAATACTACACTATTCTTAATGTTAAGTATTCTTTTCAGACTCCAAGCTCAATTTTATGCCCTTCAGATCTCTCCTCCCCCATTCTTAATTTTCCAATTCATTATAACATTATTTTAAACATTTATGATGGCTGTGCCGTTCCTCAGATAAATGTAGACCAAGAAGAAGGTCTGTCCTTCAGCTGCTAAAAATGAAGTCGTGGAGAAAAGAAAACCCTGATGACTCAATCTTTTCTTATATTCTAGAGCATATACAACTTTATTGCAACAAATGGTATAAGCCTTGAAATTTGAGCAACAACCTAGAAGTTCCCAGTCTACTCTCCAATCTTTCAAAAAGTTCAGTAAGTATAAAACCTATTTGAGTGGCCTCAGATCAGTTCAAACTGCAGCTTGTGAAGTTTCTAAAGATGTGTGTTACTATTACAACATTTTGTTGTTTTCTCCTTGCTGTTTTCTGGGATTCATGTATTTGGAAACCAAATAACAATGGCAGTGTTAATGGACCATATTGGAAGGCACAGCAACGGGTATGTTTCTAGGAAGTTTCTCTACTGTCTTCTGGTACTAGACGCTCACGTGGAATGGAGTTACAATGCCTATGCAAACATACCAGGTGATATTACTCTTTTAAGATAGGATATGCCCTGCTCTCGTACCATTTGATAGTGAACAAGATTTTTCATTCGTACCATTTGATAGTGAACAAGATTTTTCATTCGTCCTGACAGGTACAGAAAAATATTCTTCTGTGTGCAGCTGGCAGTTCCGTAATATTCAAACTGGAGTTTCCATATTTCCCTACTATTTTTTACAGGTATCTATGTTGCACACTCAAATTCAGAAACGTCTCGTTAACGCCTCATTATTCCACATTGTTGCAGTAACCACCAATTCAGTGAAGAAATCAAGCAATAGGTGTCTTGGTATAACTGCACTGACAATTCCTTTTTTTTTTTTTTTTTAACTCTCCCTACCTAAATAGAAATACTGAGCTCATTTTCTTATAAAAGTGATTCATAATAGCAGCAGGACGAAGAGAACTGTGCTGATGACTGATCTTCTTAATATATTAAGTGTTTGCAAGGATACTGAGCTAAGGTACTTAGTTATAGTCAGATGATAACTACTGTGTTTAAGTACTTTAATTTGCCTTGGACTACATTTCATGTGTCATTCTAGCTCCATGATACCATTGCTTTTACAAAAAGAAATTTCAATAATAAATCAACATGAGCACATCTATAAATTCAACAGAATGGAGAGATTAGAGAACCTTGGTATCAGTTCAATTTTCCAGTCATATTCAACTAAATGTTTTCTACCAGGGATTGTGGAAGGGATATAGAGAATGGTTTCATTAACAATCTGTGTTTATGTATTTAAATAGTACAGTTTTTCTGAAGCTACGGTCCAACAATGGAATGTAGCCAGTAATCATTTGTTAAAACTATTCAAGGGTTTGAGAGCAGCAATCATTTATCTGAGTGAAGATCGCATTTTTATACTTCTTCAGGCTCCTAATGATGTGGAAATTGAAATTTTCATTTTTGCTCCAGCAAATGTATATAATATCATTAATGATCACCTTCATTCCCTTGTTACATCTGCTTCTACCAGTGCTCGACTAATACCTCCTGGCCAAGAACCAGCAATTCCAGTTCAAAGTAGATTTACTAAAATGTTTCCATTATTATCAGACTCACATGGAAGGCATATTTCAGCTCCATTTGTAAAATATTCAAAACCAAAACCACAATATCTGCATCTGCTAAAGTCTTAGCCAGATAGTGCATGGAAATATTTGCATGGTAACACCAAAAAAAGGCTCATGACTGAGAGGATGCTTGCAGGGATAGATGCTGCCAGATGTAAATGAACTGTATATTAAAGGAATGTGATTCCCCAGCTAATAAAACCAGTTATGTTATAAAGTCTCAGAGTAGAGCAGAAATCACCAAACCTGAAGTCTGTTAAAGAAATATGCTTGGAAAACAAAAGTAAAAAAGATGTTAAAACTAGTAAGGGCTCTCCTTTAGGATAGATTTTTATATGCTTAAAGTCTAAAACACATACATCCTCTTTGTATATATACATACGTAAATATATATACATACTTTTTTTATATATATATAGGTAAAACTTATCTATATTTATCTGCTGGTTGTGCAAGTAACTTCTCATAAATTAGGCAACCAAACAATCACGCTATTAGGTAACCTAAGCATTTTGAAAAACTAACTAAATGCTTATTTTTAGTGATTTGAATTTAAAACAATGTTGCATGACATTTCCATAAGAAGAGGGAGATCAAGTTGTGGTGTCGCGATGAAAACCGCTACTGACCTGTGCTAGCACTGTTAGCAATGTAGATATGTGGCACCCTGGGCCAAAAAAGGAAAGTTCTGCTTCCGTGGTTAGATATTTATATGCAACAACACATCTCTGCAGGAGCTAAAATTCAGCTTTATCGTACGTCGTAAACCCTGTTCTCATAATTCCTACATCTGTGATATCTCATCTATTTTTGTAAAGACTTAACTGAGTGCAGTTAAAGGCCAAGGAATTTTCACCTTTAAGTGAGATATGGTTTCTTGCGTGGCAAATGAGAAAACCACTATAATTAGAATAAAACCTGGCTAAGTGAGCTAAAGTAAAAACCTCATTTTCTTCTGAATTAGATTAATTGATGAGATTATATTTGTAAAGGTAAGTACTGAGGCTAGGACCTGTTCCTTAATCTTCTAGAAGAATGTGATGAGTGGGTGTTAATTACCATTCTACATGCTCTCTTCTGCTTGTAAGAGCTTGATAAGTAGAATGTTAACATTTGTTTCCCACTTACATTTTATTGTCTGCCCAGTTTCTGTATTATTCATTCTGCTGTGTTATTTTTTGAACAGGCATATTTTTAGAAAAAAAGAAGTATGAATGCATTTTTCTTGTTGCTGGCCAGCAGCTTAGATCAAGGCCAATATTTATTTCAACATCATTTTATCTTACGTAATGAAATGTAACTGTACTGATAAATCTCATTTTACTGTAAATATTTCAACTTTCAGAATTAAAATGCCTCCTTTAGTTCATATATAGTGTCAATTTTTGTCAGAAACAAAATCAGACTGAATTAGAGAGTATACAGATAGTACAGGTTACAGTTAAACAAGGGACAAACCTCAGCTTCATAGTTTGGACCTGTCGCTAATCATCAGTGAAGAAATAGGGAAAAGACCATTTCCCCAAGACAGTGGTACTTTACCAACATAAGAATAAAGTGTGCACATGCATGCACATGCATATATATTTCATGGCAAAGTTCACTACCTGTTTCAACAGATTTTTTCCATCTTTTAACTAACTTAATTTCCAAACATTTATGCTTAGTGAAATGCCAGGACAAAATAATAAAATATAATCAACTTCAGAATAGATTTAACATCCAGCTGGTTTACTGATGTACAAAATTATTTTACATTATAAACACTTGGATTTTTATATTGCCTAGAAAGAACAAATAAAGCCAGGATTCCTAGCAAGAATTAATTTTACTCAAGGAGACAATGATTTCAACAGACAAAATCAGAAGTGCAAAGTATTGTGGACAATATAGATTAAGGATTTCCGTCGTAGACTTTTAAAGGTACATAGGCACCTAATGATAACCTTGAAATTTTTGAACCCTCCACTCTCACTGACTTAAACAAAAGTGAAGCATTTAAATGAGCATCAGATGTAAAGGATATGATTCCCAGACCAATTTGTGCATCACCAAAGCAGAACAGGACCTAGTCACACATTAAGTGTAGCTGCCGGTAAGGAAGGACAGACACCCTGACAGGGACATTCTGCTCTTCCCTGCCCTCATCTCCGTCCTGCAATCGAGAGTCCTCTCCTACATCCACCCGAGGGTGAGTAAAATCATATCGTTGATATAAAGGAAAATAAGCTCAGTCCCCACAAAGCCAAAAATGAAGAAAATGTTGTGGTTTTGTAGCTGCACGGATTGCTAGATACAATGCACAGGAGAAGGGGAGGGACACACAGAGCTGACATTAAATGAAACAGGGAAGGAAGGGAATAAACTTTCTCCTTTCAGCCTGAAACTGTATCCTACTTGCACGTCAGGGCACCCGCAAGCGCAAGCGTGGCCCTCTCAACCCCTTCCCACCGGCGCTCAGCCCTGGCCGTGGCAGGCACCATGATGGTGCGCACGGTGGTGCAGCACGGGGCCATCCCAGCTGGCCGAATGGCTCTGGGAGTGTAGCTGCTGTATCATAGGGCCAAGCATCTGCAAAGCCACCCCGCGGCGAGCAACTCAAGCAGAGGGTTAGCTCTAGTCCAGCTTCCACCTGGTATTTCTTCTAGGGTATGAACGACCCCATTCACACACCTTCCAGGGCTTCTGTGGCACAGTGTCTTGGGCAGTGGAGGTATGAACTGCACTTCTGAGTGCGGTGGGTGCCTTGCGGCAGCTCCCATTTTTAGGAAGATCTCGGAGCGGCTTTTCTGAAAAGGGCTGGAGCGGAGTCAAAATGAATAATAACTTGCGTAGCCTCAGAGCACTGCTGGAGCCACTAAGCATTAACAAACAGAATTAACATTTACGGGTTAAAGATCTGTTTGGTTGGTGTGTATTTTTCAGCATTAAATATAATTTACATCTGGCTGATTTATGGGCATGGAGTCATTAACGATATTAAACAGTACCTAGTAGCTGCTTCATAGCTGCTGAGCAGCTTCAAGTCTTCCACTCAGCTGCCTGTGTCATCCCTCTTAAACAAAAGGACCATTAATAAACTGCTCTGCACAGAACAAGAAAGGACTGAGTGCTGCAGCCTCATTTCAGAGGTAATAGACTTAATAATGAACAAATGACACTGGAATAGTTTTAGGCTATTATTTTTAGTAATGTATGTGCCTTGCTATAGCTCTGTATGGGGTAAACCCAGCTCAAGAAAAACATTCCGTGGTTATTCGCATGGTAGTCTATTTTGTGATACTTTTCTGTAAAGAGGCCCAGACAAAAGCTTCCAGAGGACTACGTGCCAAGGTCGGAGCCAGTTATTACCTAAGAAAATATTGTTGAAATTGATGAGAACTGGTGTAGGAGTGGGAGGAGGAACTGGGGCAGTAGTCTCTCAGGGTTTCACTCCACATCTGTCTTTACAAGAAAGATACAACTCACACTCATTCTTAGCTCTTTGTGTATTGCTCGAGTGGAATGTTCTGGGGGGAGTGAGGGGGCGGGGGGAGAGAGAGAGATGCTTGTATCAGGTTTTCTTGTAAACTTAAAATTTTGGCAGACGTTATAGAAAACTTTGAAATTACCAAATATTTCAAGGCAACTTGGGGCAAGTACTGAGTGAACTTTAAAGCACCTCCTGGGATCTGCATAAGGATTTATGGTAGCTATTTGAAACCAAACTAAATATAGAGATTTTGCATAGTTCCAACCCCAAGTCAGACTATGCTGGCAGTTCAAGCTGGGTTCCCCTTTCAGCTTTCAATTTTGTTTGAATCTGAAACTCTAATCAAAACTCAGGAGATGCAAACATATGCAGACAGTTTCCCCCTGAAGTGCTGACTGACTCGTGAACCAAAACCCAACTGAACTCCAGTCTATTTAAAATCCAGCAGGCAAACACTTAGCTCAGAACAATTCTTTATTCACTTACATACATAAAAAGAAGATAAAATGGTAGTACAGCATCCAACCACAGAAAAGTACATTTAGAGAACAATGAGAAGGTCTCTGTGGTCCATACAGTACACTTCGATAGAGAGTGTCACATGATCTCCTTGAACATCTCTACAGGCTGTGACTTCATCTGCCTCTGAAAACCAGAACGTGCCCAGAATCACTGTACTGTCTGCCTCCGTTCCTTGTACTCCTCTAAGATGACTCAGTTTTAAAGAAATCTTGGGTGAGGGGCGTAATGACCATGCCAGACACATGACTTCCATGGTGATAGCTCAGCTATACGCACAGACAAAAATGCTGTAATGTTGCTAAAGCCCTCCTTAGAAAACAAAAATAATGTTTATAATGAAGGCCTTTCACAGGAAACTAGAAAGAGGTGACTTGAAACTAGGATGGTTTCATTGTGTCCTGCCAGTTATACACAGCCTGATAAGCTGAGGATGCACTAGCCACGGGCATGCAGAAGCTAACGAGAGTTAACACATAGGCAGCACAGAACTAAAACTCTACAAGACAGTACTCCCGTTGGGAAGAGGGGGAGGACCATCAGTCAAGAGCCTGTCTCTCACACCAAAGAGGACATCTGGCCAGTGACTGTTCAATTCAGGCACATTAACAGGTGGGTGTGTGAATCACCAGTGTGAATAACTGCTTACAGGCTGTGTTTTGCTCTGTCTGTATGGAGTATTCACTTATCAGCACTGATTCCTGGTGTCCTCTGCTCTGTCCCCCACAGTCCTCCTGATCCCATGAAGCAGCTGCTCTTGTAACAAAGGTTGCACATGACCCAAAAGTACTCAGATGCATTAAATAGATAAAAAAAGTTCATTTTGTCATGTAAACAGCTGCAGATACAGAAATAGGCAATCCTCACAAACACCCAGAAAGCAAGGAAAGACCAGAGGAAAGAGAGAAGATAAGGGCGCTCTCTGCAAGAGAAATCCCAAAGCCTGAGCTGGGATGCACTTACTGAAGAAAAAGGAATAGTGGGCCTCCAGAGGGAAGAAGCAGTACAATGACCAAGTCAAGACACAGAACAGAGATGCCCACTGTGGCATCTGAAAGATGAGCTCAGCTTTAAGGTTACTATATTCCTTTCACTACTTAGCAATCGGCGTAAGCAAGAGAATCACACTACGGAAACCTCCTCGTCCTCCACTACTGGTTCTCAGATGGAATCTGTCTTCAGGACTACAGTTTGAGCTACACTTCTGATGAGGGGTCTGCAACCTTAAGAACTGTTGTAAAGCAAAATTCATTACCATCATAATTACCATTCCTATGTTAACAGATGGGCAGCTGAGATTACAAGAGTGTTATCTGTTCAAGGTCACACAGGACATCTATGGCAGAACCATGGTTCGAACACAAGTCTCCAGAGCCCAAACCAAATGCTTTAACTGCAAAGCTATTTTTTTTCCCCGAATAGCCCCGCTGGCACTTTGCTTGCTGAGTGCAGCAGGTAGGGGCTGACATTCCAAGTCCTTTCAATTCATACTATTAGCATATAGCAACAAAGACATGTGCAGTGGAGTATTGGCAGCCAAAGGGATAAGTGATGATTGTAAGATAAAGTGTTTGTGTTTCTAGCCATCTGTTTGCAAATAATCCAAATTATTATTTTTAGGAGTGCTGATTCTGTCATATCTATATTTCTGGTGTAGGGTAACTCACTTCTAGTGGTGGATGGCTGAGAAAAAGCATTTGCTTCTAGTGGAAAACAGAAACGCAAAACTTCTTTATATACTTCTAATGCATCCTGCTGATAAAATACAAGAGCTTTGCATTCAAAAGTTTCTTACTAAACATAACCACAAAATCTGGATAATAAAAAATAACAGTGCATTAAGAGAGCGAAAGTGCAGATAGCATATACAAGATCTTAGTACGCAAAAGCTTTTGCTTTCCAAGTTTTCAATATCTCCTATCAGAATTACTGCAAAAAAAAAAAAAAAAAGGCTTCCATAAGCACTTTCCCTTTCCCTCCACACGCAAGGTACCTTGCACTGCCTTGCTTTCTATAACACTCACACAAACAACAATTTAATTCCTACCATAACAAAATGCTTGAGTGTCCAAGCAGCGTAACAGATACTAGTCATGTTTCCTCATGTGCTTTGGGAAAACAACAATAGCTGCAAGAGGACACCAGGCTAGAGCAAGGAGGGGTTGGCTGCTCAGGAGAAAGTACAAGGCACAGTGAGGAAGTCTCTATTTTCAGGCACACAGACCATCTTTCTCACTTGCAGAGAAAGAGGCAAAGCAGAAGGCAGTTCCTCTCCACCCAAAGGAGCAGGTCAGTGACTGAGGATAGCCTGTGGCTGAGGACCAAAGCAGGGAGAAGAAAGGACGTCCTTAGCCACTAAGTTTTGTTAGGAACTTTCTGTAAAACAAAACTCAAAGGCTAACTTTTTCTTCGAATATCATAGGCGTCCTCCATGGAAGTTAGCTTAATATTCCCTCACAGTTAGATAAAGTCCGTGTGACTATTTCATTCTACTAGACTAAGGTACCCTCTACATGTTATAAATCTGTAAGTTTAGTGGCAAAACAAGTGATACGTTCTGATTTATTGTCTGCTTTGGCTCAAACCAACAGGACTATACATTAAGGGGGGAAAAAAAATGCTGTCTCTGTATTTATAACCTTGTCATTTAAACATTTGGCAGCCTTTCAGCTGCTCCATATGTTCACAGTATTAAGCTTTACCATAAAAGGAACTAAGAAGCAAAGTCAAAAGAAAGCTGATATTGTATGGTCTAAAAGCCTGGCAGTAAAAATAATAATCAAGGAAAATTTTCAATAACAGCCATTCCTGGTACTTCTGCTACTTCAAAGGCCGTGTAATGAAACACCGTCATCCTTAAACATTGCTGGCAGACTGTCTTCACACAAGATGACTTCGAATATACACATCAAAGCTACTGTTAACCTCGTGCTTAACGTAAATAGAAAACCTTTTTTTCAGAAGGTGACATTGGAAGGAAGCAAAATTAGAATTTAGAAACTGTGAAAATTCTACACTATTTGAGGGGTAGTATAGAACAGCAAAGAAATAAACACTTTTGGAAGAAGGTTTGGAAATGGATAGCAATGGGTCTTCCACAATCCTAATGAAATAATTTATACTTACTGGAGTACTGTAACATGTCTAGAGACAAACTCAATTTAACAAATCCACAGCATAAATACACTGTTGAATATACTTCCACGCACATTTGTCTAATTGATATATCAGTACCTGTCTGCAGATGGGATACCTCTTCTCCCAAAACTGCTCTCTCGAGGCAGACTTCATAGCAAATGCCCCACTAAGACAAATAATAAGAAAAAAACTATTCAAGCTGAAGTTTAATCTCCAGTCCTTCAGATTTGTGTCAGCTTTGCAGGTTTAGAAGTTTGTGGTTGTTACTTAGGAGTTGAATCACTCTGTCTGTGCTTTGAGACACAAAATATTTCTTTACCATCAGCTAATTTACTTCTTTAGTATCACAAGGATTCCTTTTAAAATGTACCCCAACTACAGACAAAAGACAGCTGAAAAAACTCCCACTTCTACAGCAGCATTTCCCCAAAGCCCCATGGCACTTCCTGAGAACTGGGGCCTTCATCTGTGGAGAACAAATCAGAATTGTTTCCTCTGTGAACCTTTCTGCTTTAAGATTGGAATTGAACGTGGCTTATAACATAGTTGCCATTAAACGTCATCTGTGACCACATGCAATATAAATAATCATTAGTAGGCAAGGCTGCTAATCTTCGCAATAAGCCTTTGCTTTCTTTAGAGTAACTGAGCCTGAAGCATGATCCTAACACTGCACAGATGGAAAAAACCCATAGTTTTGTACAGTAACTGACTCAGGGGTGGTTGGAGAGGAGGTATAATTAATAAAAGGAAAATCCAAAATTCTTTTGAAATCAGGATTTTTTCCTCACTGTGATCTCCCCAAAAATATTTCCCATTATTTTCTGTTATTACCCGCAGTGTAAATGGAAGAGTTGAAATGCTGAGTTGACCTACCGTCCTGGACAAGAGCTACCCGAATTCTTATATTTAATATCCAATCGTTTCCCATTTCATTGCCATCTTGCTTGTGCCACTTGATGTGCCTTTCCTCTGCACCGTTCATCCCACATTGCCAAACCATATAGGGTAAGAGAGCAAGTTTCCCAAATAAGACTTGTTATAGTCAGACAGTATCATCATGAAACAGAGGCAGTCAACCACCACTCACTGTGAGAAGAAAATTTATTTCTTACATTAATAACAATAAATTCCTGAAATTTAATACCTATCACAGTGGATGGTGAATCAATAAAACGTCTGGTATATTGCAAAATTCTGCAACTTAAGACATCCAGAAATGGCTCTCCAGCTTTATTGACTCAAACAAATTCCAGTTGCCTTGCCATGTACTGCCTTTTATTCTATGCTTTTCAATATTAATCTTCTTGTGTGAAATGCCTAATTATGCTTCAGTATAATCTGTGCTATTCTTTTGGCTCATTCAGCAGCTTGTAAAGTGGAGTGATCTTTTGTGAGAAACTTCTGAATTATTGTCTTAAGTGACTTATATGCAAAAAAGAAAAAAAGCCTCATTTTCAACTCTTCCTAGTGGAATTCATCTGGTTTCTATTAATCAAAGAATTCATAATTTTGTTGACATTTACACATATTTTTTCAGTGTGATTACAGGATAGTATTTAACGAACAATCTGTTTTTGATTAGAATATCATCACTATCATCTCCTGATCATGAAAATATATCAGGCAGAAGTATGGCATGGAAAAACAGTGCTGATGTTAAAACCGCCTAGCGCGTTTGCAGCCTTTTCTGGTAATGGATGAGAAAATCTATCACTCTCTATTAAGGTATCCTTAGTTAAATATCACTGCAGGACTTTATCATGTGATGTGTTATAGAGTCATATAATCGTAGAATAGTTTGGGTTGGAAGTGACCTCCAACATCTAGTCTAACCCCCCTTCACTGAGCAGGGACATCTTCACCTAGATCGGGTTGCTCGGTGTATCACCTTTGATCACAGCATGTGAATAGGTATTGGTACATGTGGATGTGATTCATTACTTCAGAGGAAATACTTAAAAATTAAAACAAAACTAATCTATCCCAACTTAAATCACTGGAGCAGCAGATAAAGCAGAACTGACAGATCAGAAATATTATTAATACTTACGCGCGATTCATTTTTCTTTGGCATGCCAAAACACTTTGGAATAAATTGTTGTTTTAAATCCTTGTATATTCTGAAATTCAAAGTAACTTGTCAATGAAACATGAAATTTGTCAGTAGTCTCATTACCTCTATGCTCAAAAATTCATAAATAAATAAATACACCTTCTTGATGTTAAATGTTTATCAGTCTTGCTTTTTTTTTGAGAGAGAATGATTTGATAGTACATTAGTAATGAAAGGTGGAAAAATCAGAATCTAAATAAAAATGTTTAATTCATGAGACAAATACACAAAACATTTTTAGTAATTAATAGAAATTCAGTGTCCTATCATATTATCACTGTCTTTCTCAGCTGGATAGAGCAAATATTTAAGAGGTAACACAAAATAATTAATGAGTTTATACTTTTTATGAAGGCATAAGAATGTGGCTGTGCTTTCAAACTGTCTGCCATTTGTTTTGTGTAATTAATATGAATACTTTTCCAAAAATGCTGGTTTTCAAACCAGTGCCCTTGTGTTCATTTTAAAAAATAATACTGAGCTGCATCGGGGACAATTTGTATAACATCCTTTTGTTTAGCTTGTATGTGGATACATTTGTATTTTATTTATAAAACAATTAAAACCCCAAAATGTATCCAGCTGCTGTCTAAATTTTATTAGAGAAATTTTTGTGTGTGGACAATTACTGGTTGATGTATTTGACAAAGCTGAATAGGAATTCAGCTGTTACTGTGAAAGAATAAACTACATAGCACTGAGGAACTTTCATAGTGCTCCCTGCACTAAATTTACTGCTACAAAATCAGTTTATAGGGCACAATTTTGATCATGGAGGATCTCTAAATGAGACATAAAATTTATCGTTGAACTAAGATGCAAAGCATGATTTCCTTTCCCAAATACTATCTTAAAGTATCAGGGAAGTTGCATCTACATGCATCTACAGCTACAGTTTAGTGGGCATGGTGGTTTTGGGTTGATGGTTGGACTTGATGACCTTAAAGGTCTTTTCCAATCATAATGATTCTGTGATACATACAATATTTGTATCTCCAAAACATCAGCAGTAATCTTTAAAAAAACATTACAAATTGTATCAGCCAGGCTAAGTTTTACACTCAGAAAAGTACAAAATCTTACTACTTCTGCTCATGTGAATTATTGTTTTGGGGTAGGAGAACTCAAGCCAATTAAATAAGCTGATTATGACCACAAAGATGGCATTACTGGCATAAAAGCTCCCTTTTTATGTGCTTGATAGTCAAACCCAGTGCTAAAATATAATAACATGCATATTGTGAGAAGCGGCGTATGCATATGCATGTGACCTGCCTGGGGAGTTTCAGGACCACCCGTATACGACCATAGATGGCCTGCACACGTCCCGTGTTCGCATACTGCTCTTTCCATTCAGGCAACCCCGTATTTCATCCCCATGCAGGTTTGTTTATTTTTCTGACAAATTCCAAACACTGATGCCTAATACATCAGTACTGTAGTTGTGAAATACCATGAGGTTATAAAACAGAAAGACTGAGAGAGTTTTCTTTCAAATATTGTAATGATACAGACTGTGTGTGATTCTTAATGGAAATAAATGTTGAAAAATGCATACCTTCATTAAAAGACAGTTATGAGCTTAACATAATGTGTACAACTATTTAGAAATAGCAGATCTCTCTATATTGACAGAACAGCAGAAGATTTTAGATGACTCTCTGCAAATAGAAGTGTTAAAAGTGCGTAAGACTTTCCCACTCTGCAATCTGGACAAAAATAGCTTTTCCCTTGGCTTACATACTTAGTAGCATGGAATTGCAAATAGAAGTTGTTAGAATGGGGAGGCAATATTTCACCACTGTTTTAATGGCACAGCTTTGTCTTCTGTTAATAAAGATCCAGCTTCTCCTTATTTAATTATGCTGTGCAGTATTTGCTAAACATCTGTAAATCTTATACAAAGAAGCCCCTAAATTTGAAACTGATACATTTAAAAGAGTAACACAAAATCTGATGTGTGCAGATCATTATTGTACATGAACTCCAGAATGATAAATTTCTATTACCATAAATAAAACATAATTAGTGATAAGTTGCCTAAAAGTCTTTGAAAAAGCATTTGATAGGGTGGTGTGGGTATTGTTTTTTCCTACAGTACTTGAAGCAAGAGTATTTATTAATTCATATGTCAAAAGCTAAGGACCACACTGATTTGAATTTGGGTGGTAAAATGGGAAAATGCTGGATAGTCACACTGTTATAATTGATACCACAGGCAGAGTAGAGCAGATAGTAGGCAACTATTGTCTTCATGATACCTCCACCAGTGCTTACAATCAGTTTCTACAACATGGGTTAATCTCTTCTAGCAATCTTCCCTTCCTCAAACTGGATTCACCGCAATGGCCCCTGTTAGCGTCTACTTTCAAATGAACTTTGTTTTTTATTTCTTGTATGGTTGCTTGAAGATAATTTAAATTGCCTCTCACCCTCAGGCTCTTAAATGTAATCAATATCTACTAACACCATAGGCTACTAATCAAAGAGGGGTGACATATTCTTAGTTGACCTTTATGAGCAAACCCTCTTAGTGATGACACTTTACTGTTTAACATCACCATTTTGTTCCAACATTATCTGTCTTTGGAGAAGCTACAAGCCCACAGAAATCAATGGCATAAATGACAGAATTTCATCCTTGAAGTATGGATTCAAGATTATGCAATACAAGGCTGCAATAACTGCAGGTTTATAAGCAGTGAAACTACATTTATGTTTTAGCCCAACAAATACATTAACACCCGAGCCGCTGTTTATGCTCATCCATTTTTGACCGACCCTTATGCCTATGACGTCAGTGTATTTCCTAGAGGGTCTCATGGCATTTATACACTTTCCACACTATTTTCATCAACAGAAAGCTAAAATGTATAGACATCCAAGAGCAGAATTTGGTCATGTTTTACACAGTCTTTACATATGAAAAAATTGTCTGTGTCTTTAATAAACACAAGAACAAAATTGCAGTCTCTAATGCCACAACTGAAGTAGAAGACTTTCTTTAAGGAAACAACATCTGTCTAACTTAAAAGTGATACAACTACAACGTGTAAGTTTCTTGTAGTTTAGGGCCTGATTATTTCTGAAACAGTGTGCATTTGAGCAGCTGGGGCACACTGCGCTGCAAAGATGCAGAATAAAGAAGAAATGTGTAAAAGCCGTAACAGCTAGTCTTTTACTTCACTTGATGATTTAAGTAGAACTTACACAAGCCGTTAAGTCAATATGCACTGCTTGACAGAGCTCCTTTGTTTTATTTGTTATGATACAGCAAGTCTAAACCACCTCATACAGCTAAAGATATATTACCTTGAATTATGCTTAACAGCTTAGTATAATGCAATAACTTATATCTTACCCTGCATTATGGACAATGTTTATATTCCATTTAAGTTTGTTCTTTAATTTTCATAGTGTTACAAGGTACTAGCTTCTGACCTGCAGTACTTCTGCTCTTTGCTGCTCTTGAAGCAGACAGGAATATGCCCATGCAGGATAAACTTTTTTTTACCTGAAGTGCATGAATGAAATCTGAGCATCGGATTACCACTTCACTGTGTTCTGCTGGAGATTTATGAACTGAAAAAGAATAAAATAAGCAAATACATCAAAGAATTACACATACTGTTTACAATGAATATTGCCTAAATCATGCAAATCAACAACCACATTATACCCAAGTTTACAATGCACTACGCAAGCTTACTAGGATACAAATTTAATATATTTCACTTGCAGAGTATAACTGG
>NW_010558347.1:0-99561 GCF_000687285.1 Phaethon lepturus | reverse complement strand
TTCCATGCATCAGTTTGACTCAAACATATTTCATAACTTCTCAGTTCTTTAAGAAATTTTGACCTCATTGGGAGTTTTTCTGCTTACAAACAGTTAATTCCACCCACTTCATGTCGTCGTTGGAAGAGCAAAAAAGTCAATAGTGCTGTATTTGTACCACAACAGAACAATTAATATTAACGTGATAATGATCTACCCTGTTGTAAGCCTTTTGCAAAGCGTGCAACACCTGACGGGTTTTAGCAGTAAGCACTATGGCTAGGAATACTCTGCGCTGCAACAGGTGGGAGAGAAAAGGTTAAGATTAGGAAATTCAAATCTCCACTGATTCCTTGCAGACATCTGCAACAGTGCTGTGGCAAGGAGGGAAGAGAGGTTTCCTGAATATGCACTGGGTCCAGTTCACTCTGCTTAGGGATACATTTGCAGCAGTTATTAATTTACTACTACCCTGTGGACCGAGTGCTAGACTGCATCAAATACATTGGTGCATAGCTCAAAAACTCATAATTTGGCCAAGTTACAATTTATTAAAACATATCAATTAAACTACCTGATGGCTAATATGATATGGACTTTACAGCACTAGCTCATATTATGCTAGGAGTACTCTTTATTTTCACATTGAGAATCTCAAGGTAATCACAGGAAGAAAAATAACCAACCATATAAACAAATATTATCTTTTATAACCGCAAATAGATTGCATCCCTAAAGCTGAATTACTGTGCATCTTATTCTGGATTATTTTGTGCAATTACTTCTTTGATTACCAGTGTGATAATGTTGAGATGAGTTTTCAACCTTTCAAAATTAGACCTTTATACACAAATATGTTCTGGAGAATAGTAAATGATTTAATAGTCCATACATAATAGTAGCAGTAAAAATCGTAGCAGTCCTATAATTGAACTAATGGAGAGTCTGATGGAAAGACAAGATAACAAAGAAGAAATGATGCAGGAAAAATTGCTTTGCTTCGAGTCCAAACGGTAAAAGTAGCTTGAGAAGCCTAGGATTTCATGTGCAGTTAGTTTCAAAAATGAAAGATTCGAATATAATAAAAAGACATTATGTAACACATGGCTAAAAGGAAATGAAAAAAGACAGGAATATTCCACCTATACTGTCATTCTTTAAAATTACTGCTATCAGGAGGCTTTCACAATTTTGGAAAACTTGCTTGAGAAGTTGTTCTCCACATAAGAAAAGTGTCTTAAAGGGCATGACATTCTTCATCGAGTGAGAGTAATTCAAAAGGTTATTGAGCATGCAAAAAAATATAAAATAAAGATGCCTGATTAGAGATGACAAATTGGATGCTGGATAGCAGTAATGAAAGTTACTGTAGACAATATTCAGCAGAATAAAATGTGTCCTGTATGATTTTCATATTTAAAATGTAAAAACTCCTCCTTTCATAACTTCTCTTAAAATTTCCAAGTTTCTTTATCATTGTATCTTTTTTATACAGTGGATCAAAGTTTTATGGCACTGGGGGTGTCACATCTTTCTCTCTTTTTATAAATAATGCCATTAGTTTGAAAAGACATTAAAAAACACATATGACACAGATTAGCCAATGCCTAGGCTGGCTTTGTATATTGCTTCATTGTACTTCTGCTGCACAGTCTGGAGTCTGGTTTTGCTATCATCAAACCTTTCAGAGGTTTGACTTCAATTTGCAAACCATATAATTATTGCTGAAAAAATAATCCTCTGTGTGCTTACTTGGAGGGGCAGAGGACAATGGAGGGAATGAGAGGCATTTGCCAGAGATGGTGTCAATATTAATGGTTTGTAGTCAAACCATTCGTCTACATCCTCAATAACATTAGCTTCCCCTAAATAAAGGGAATAAAATTTTGTGCACATATGAAATGATGCTCGTATCTGAGCTACAGTTTTCTATACCACTTCCTAAGCATACAGATTAGATGCCATTCTGATCCCACTGCTGTAAGAGGACTGCAGCATTACTGTCTCCACAGGTAACCATAGACTACTTAGCTATGCATTTGCTGCCATAGTAACTCTGGCTGGAACCTCTGTAATTAAATATGTTGCTCCTCAAACGCTTTCAAGATGCACATACCCTGTTCACTGGACATCTTTACACGTAGATGCTCTGCTCTTGCTGGTTTAGGCAGGTAGCATAGGCTCCAATTCCCCTAGTGTGTTTCTGCAGTTCCAGGAATAATGTGCAGTCATTACTATGTGCAATGACAGCAAAAAGTGCTTTCAGGTTAATACTCTTCTAATCTTGTATAACAAGAATTAACGTATGGTGCAAGTAGTTCCCTGGACTTTAGGTGTCATATAGCATAAAAACGTAAGAAACCACTTCCTCTGCAGCAAGAGTTATGCAATAATCTTTCTCTGTCACCTGCTTCAGCTTGGAAAACGTGCTGTGTTTTTTCAGAACTGCTCTCTGTACTCACCTACAGGCAGCAGAGACGTCACCCTTTGTGCAATTTCACATGTGGTTGGAAAAGCAGTGTGGGGTTCCTTTCATGACAGCATGGCTGTCATGTTCCAGTGGGTAACTTGTTACTGAGTGTGACAATGTATTGAAGTGCGAACGCAATACCATCTGATGTGACTTCAGCTTTAAAGAAATGGATCATTTTGGTAACAGCAGGTAGAAGTAAGAAATTACCCATAAAACACTCCTATTTGCTGCTGCCTGAAGGCTGAAGTACTGTGTGCAATGGCTGTTTGCCAGAATTACCCCTAGTTAAACACCACGGAAATTAGAATTCTTTTGAAGCCACATTGAGGATCTAAACAAGTGAAAACTTTTCACCCACATATATCAATTCAAATGTTTGACTTTTCTTCAGACAGTTAATTAAACAGACATGAAAAGGAACAATATGCAACTCCACTCTAATACCACTCAAAATAAGTGCATTTGATATTTTGGTATACAGTTTAACATGATTTGGTGAAGAGAGCAATTGTGATGAAGAATGTTAAGAAGCCTTTCTCTCCTAAGCCTCTCCTCTGCACTTAAATCCATGAGAGTTTTTTGTGATTAACATTTCGGTGTACAGACCGTTTACACTGGTTGCCTAAACATGGATCTGACCACAAGCGTCAGTGACACACTGTGGTGGTACATTTCTTCCCCCTCCTCCTTGGCTCGATAAGCCTTGGCCTTGGAGCAGAGAGTTTGGTGGTTAAAGGCCCCTTGACTGTACCAACCATTCTTGCGTAGAGTTACTCTTGGGAGTAACTCACCATCCCCAGACAGCCTTGGAAAATATCTAGCTGTGATTTGGGTGGATCAGTACCAGCGTCACTGGGATTTCAAGAATCCTAGCAATTACCAACAAATGCTTTTGTGGTGAGGATGGAAATTTATTGATGCCTAAAGTCAATCATCTCCCAGTGCTATAAATAGTTGTCCCAGGTGAGACCCTTTGAGCTCTCTTGGACCGCAGTGGGCTGCAAGCAGCACCTCCCTCTGAGTGGGACACTCTCAGAGTCTGTGAACCCTCAAGTTTGCGATCAACTCAGAGGCTCAGCTGATGACCTGTTAAGCGATGCAAAGCATTCAGTGTGAGTATTCGACTGAAGTTTGGGGGGATATTTAAAGGTACTTTTGTACATATCTATCTCTTTTTTCTATAGCTCTTTATGTGTCTGTTCTTGGTATGTTACTATGATTTAATACTGTGATTTATCTCAATATCATTAATTTTAATAAGTTTCAGGTTAATTACATTACTAAGTTATGTATGATTTGGTGTTGTGATTTATCTCAATAGTGTTAATGAATTTGATTGAATCATTTTAAAGTTACGCCAAGCATCACACCAGAATCCCCAATACCTCTCTGGGACTAGGAGAGGATTCAGCCACACCTAGACTCCTCTCTGAGAAGGAGTTTAGAAAGCAAGGGGGTCCACTCTGAGCCTCGTGACTCAATGGGAGGGCATTCCTTTACTTTCCTTACCTAAACTTAGTCATAAACTGTTGACCAAGTCGGAGACTTTCGGCCCACTCTGAACCTAGTGACTCAATGGGAGGGTCTCCCCTACTTTCTTTCCTCAAAATACATATAAGCCACATTAACCCCATTCAATCCACGAGTAAATCATTCAAATCTAATTGTAACTTGGTTTCTCTTGGTATACCTTTTTCATGTTAAGTAAGTAATAGAGTGAAACTTGCCATCGAATTCTGTTGTCGCACTTTTACAAATTTATATTAAATAATTTGCTTTTTGATACCTCTGGTGGTGATTCTTTGAGCAGCCTAAACCACTCATTCGCAACACACATCTGAAGTTTTGAAAAGATACTTATGTTTTCTCTAAACTGGAAACCCACAAGGAAAATACTGGCATCATACTGTGAAGTCATGTATAAACACTATTTCAACATCTGCAAGTTACTGAGCTTAATTTTACTAACATTGTAACCACTGGAAACATGCAAAGGGCATCCTGAACACTACAAGCAATTAAAGCAGCTAGTTTTGCATAAAATCATGATGGTTTTTAAAATAGATTTTTAAAATACTAAGAAGGAAGAGCTCATAAATGTGTTCATTATTCTAACTTGAAACAAAAAGAAAAATTTCCTAAAAAAAAAAAAATTATTAATAATTGCTCATAATTAATCTGCAGAAAGATAAGCAAAATTTTTTGAGCAAAATAATAAGTAGTTTAACAAAGAGAGCACTTATTTTATGTGTTACTGCCATAGAGGATAAAATTACAAACTTTACCTCGGTTTCAATGCTGGTTGTGTTTCAAATCCAGTTAATTCAGGTAAGCAACATTGTCTACTTTGGCTTATGTTTTTGACATCTCTGTCTTCTCCTTTGGAAATAAATATTACATAATCACAAAAACTAAGTTTGTTTTTTCTGTTAGTACTTGCCCCTGTGGGATACTGTAGTATAAGACTCCGTTTATCATTTCATGTTCACGTGAATTAGACTTACTGTTTTTCAATAAAAATTGTTTGAACGTTCATAGTACCATGACGATGCACCCACAATTTCTCATGAAGATGTCAGAAGGAGAAGTTTCCACTAGAAATGAAAAAGCCTGCAGGGAAATAAAATGGAATAGAACTGAATTTTAAACTAAGCCATTCTTGCTTTATCTGGTTTTCCCCCTTGTATTCAAAGGTGACCACACAACTTTGCCATTAGATTGATCTCTGTTGTATGTTTAAAATCTTTAGAATTCTGATACAGAATTACCACACAGATTCCGGGCTGTGATGGAGGTTAATAAAAAAGAAAACACTGCCTGAAAACAGATGTTTGGATTTTGAAGCACAAATATAGCTGACAATCGGCAGATAAGCCCAGATTTCACCAAGTCTAAGGGATAAGAGACAAACATTCCCCTTTTAATCTGATTTGGTTTACTCACTAGTATTCAGATAAGATAAAGCATAAAAGACCAAGGTCCTATCTTTTGAACGATTAGTCAGTGGCTTTCTATTTTCTTCTACGATACTTGGAGCATCTGTGTATCCAAGAGAAGGCAAATCTCATACATAATAGGGATTCTAGGATGTACTGCCAATTGCTTGTTTAAAACAGTTAAATATACTTAACTGACATACAGTTATGTATTCAGCTGAGTTTTAATGAGTTTTCATGAAAATCATACCTACCAACTAAAACCCACTACAACATCTCCGAAGTTTTGAAGATGACATGGCTAATAGACAATAATGGGCTACAACTATCAAGATGAAGTCTTGTTTCAAGTAGCCACTACATTTCCAGGATACAAGAGAAAAGTAACCTGAAAAAGTGAATAATTACCAATAAAAATTATAATTAATAAACATTGTGCCAATGGTCTTATCTGACCCCTTCACATAGAACATTTTTGCCACTAGCTAAAGCAAAAAAGCAATTAACAGCAATTATGGGACAGGCAAGTGAACATCATATGATATCAATACTAATAAGTTTTCAAGATCATCAACACTGACCTTAAAAATAAGTAAAAAGACATTATGACACCATCGGCAATTCACACAACTCTGTCCAAATGAAATGAGATTTGGGCAACGTACTGCAAAACCAACTCACTGAAGGAGTATAAGCAATAGTTTGCTCGTGGTGTGCAGGGTGATTGAAACTAAAGTCAGTTTCTAAAATACTCATAATGTGAGTACATTAAACTAGGTTTCAGCTAATGAGGGAGGAGGAGCTGATTTATCTCTTGCTCACTTTCAAGTAACACCTTCACAGACTTATTTTTAATTTTCGACAATTGTCATATAATTTGCAAAATTATTATACAGAAAACTACATGACGTGAAATTCATAATTTGTGACATTGATAAATATAAAGACTATTAGTTAGCTGTCTATGTGTGAAGTCAATGCTTAGGAATTGCATTTTTATACCTTCAGCAAAGTACAAAAATTAGAGGACATGAAGTAAGCAAAAGTGGGATCAAGTGCTGTGTTACCACTGTTATTATGCAGTTTGCTGTTGCTACAAAAAGCCTAGGAAATAAGGATAATGAATCATCCAAGGTAGTATATGAATGTAACACCAACACCATCATTGCATGCATGGGTACATATTATAGAAAAACTACTGTAAGAGTGAACATTCTTCAAACTCCACGGGTCGTGGCAGATCAATAAGACAATACCGCAGTATCTTCAGTATTTTCTGTACTACAATGGTGTTTTATGGAAAGCAAAAAGCAGGATTTTATGTGGGGTCAATGTAAATATTTCTTATTGATACATTCCATAAGTTACAAGGAAAATAAGGAAGCTCAGAAGTTCAGTCAAAACTGAATTTGGTCAGTTTATTCCAACAATTACAGTTCCCCAATCTTTGTGCCATCTTTGCATACTACACAGGAAAACTAATAACGTGGCAGCTGGATTGGAGGGTGTAATGTTTTTTTAGCTGTTGGGGACGCCCACCCAGTGAGGGCTACTGGGCAGATGCGGCGTTTGCTTTTCCTTGGGTTGTGATGCCAACTTCTTTCTTGTGAGAGTCTATAGAAAGACATGTGATGAAATCATAATTTATTTTGTTAAATAAATGAGAAGCAAATCCACTGACATCGGTATGGAACAGGTAACAGCCAACCACAACTCTGCAGTGAATAATTGCAGTGTTTTTGAATGGAGTGGGGTCCTGATTTTCTCAAGTACCCGTTCGCAAGCTTTTCTTCCCCATATCTGTTTCTGAGGACGTGACAAGTATGAAATCAGTGTCTCACCTAGAATCGTAATAATCATTCCCTGCTTAAGAGCTGACCCAAACGCAGCTATAACATCTAGTTGGTGTTGAGTGAACCAGGAAGCCTGAGTCAGTGCTGCCTCAGCCCAGCACAAAGGGGGTGTAAAAGCTGGCGTATCCACCCGCCTCTACGCTCTGCTCTGCCTGAGATCACCAACCTAGAAGCCTGAAGTTAGGCTTCTAAAACGAGTGTTTTGCCACTTCACTGATGTCTTGATCTGTTTCGTATTGGCTTTATGTAGGTGCCTCTTGCCAGTATTTCTTGTGTCTATCAAGAGCAGATTACTGACAGGCAAGGTTGGTCTCATATCACACTCCAAATACCAAAGAAAGTAATCTTCTAGAAACCTCAGGGTTTCAGGACCCCACAAAGTTTTTATCCACTAAACTTCCTATAGAAAATGGAAAGGGAAATATATAGAAAATGTTCAGTCCATAAAAAAAAAAAAAAGTAGGGACAAAGCCAGCAAAAGAGCTGATCTAACAAAAGCAGGAGGATGGTAACAGCTCCCCTAATACTGCCCTACTGCAAACAGAGCTGCTGCCAGCATAGCCCTCAAGCAACCCCAACAATAGAAGTAGTTGTTTAGCTTGGCCATTTCCCTGGCTAACCTGCTTGTAATTAGGCACTTTTTGTGGATATCACATTTCCATGCCACTGGCCTTTTTTCTCCCTTCAGTTTTTCTTTTGTGTGTTCCATATGATTTAATGAGGCAGCACTTTTTTCCTTTAAAAACAAATTAGGTGTTAGAAATTAATCATCCACAGCAGGCCTCACAGTTGTCAATACTTTGACAAGAAACCCTCAGTTCTTATAAACTTAGCTATATGAAATCCAGCAGGAATTTTTGGGATGTGCAGTTCTCTCTCATATGCTAGACTGAATTTTATTCTCGTCTCATCTTCCTCTAAAGAAGTCTCATGACATAGTTATTGAGAATAAACAGCAGTGTGTGGTTGAGCAACCTCATGCACACTCTGGTGACCCCCCAAGACGGGCACCCATCAGGGATGCTCGGGCCAGAGCCAGTTGCGTGGGACAGCTCAGCAGCATGGAGAGGGGCTGCACAGCAATGGCACGCTCAGTGCCCAGATGGCCTCCTCCTCATGTAGCATCATAAGGAATAGCGAATATATATCATTCACATACTAAGAATATATCTAAACTTGTAATTTGTAAACCTAGGAAAACTCAGTATACATTTCCCCAATCCCAAGTATGTATGTACATGATTCACAGAGATTTTAAAAAATTAATTAGTTACACACTTTAATGGAAATTACAAATGGAATTAAACACAAGCCATATATTCATATGCAAGATACTACATTAAAGTTCTAATTCAAAGAATTGCCTAAAAAATGTAAATTAAATCTGACAAATCTTTCTTTTCATATATGGATTTTCTGCATTAATTTTGAATTTTCATGTCTCTGTTTTTAGAAGAAGCTTAATGAGACATATTACCTAAATGTAGCTTTTGATGTTTCATTTCCTTCAAAATGTGATTCATCAAAGAATCCACAAATATATTTATGTTTCCTATGGTATTTTAAGAACAAGCTTTTGAGCTGAGCATTTGTCACTAAAATAATGAGAATAAAATAGAGGTAGTATTTATTTTAGAAATTAAATAAAGAGAAATTTTGCTTAGATTATGTTTTAATATTGTTGTTTTGCATATAGTGAGCGGCATAAAGGACATTTTAGGGAAAATGGGTCAAAATCACAAATGTAACATCCTACACAGCCAAGGCCGAAACTGTCTTGGCAAAAGTTTAGATTAACACAAGCTATGACAGACAGTCAGGTTAGCCAGATTCAGCATAAAGTATTACATAAAACACATGTACACTAGAAATCAACTGCAAACATATAATCAAGAGTTTTCTGGTTTTGCTTCTTTGTGGTTTCATGCCCAGGTGAAAACTTTCATTGTATATTAATACATTGAGTGATTATATTACCTATTTTGATTTCAACCTCGAACCTTATATGAGACAAATCATACTGGAAACTGAAGTCAGCCTCAAGTTCACAAAAAAATTACTAAAACCTTCATTTAACTGTCAAAATTAGTCCTAGTTTAAAGTTTCCTATTGTAATCCCTGTCTGACACTAATCTAAATATTTTAATTACTTGCTCTGTTAATAGCAGCTTACAGGCTCAGAGCAGTGGACTATGCACTCCAGTATGCAATGCTGTTCCTTCCTAAATTACAAAGCAATCCTCTGATCTGCATGAAATTAAATTTATTTTTAATGAAATTTTAACCAAAATATTTCTTCAGGGATATCATATATTAAATGTTTTAACTTCCTTTTCTCTAGCTTTTCCAGCATACTCACATTTATCTTTGTCTCATAGAAAAGACATGGTTGCTAAATTGCACATTATCTGCCTATGTCACCCCAGATGTTGGATATCTCCTTTCTACCTTATCAAAGTCAAAATTATAGATCTTTCCTCAGCAATCTTCATAAATTTGCACCTTGCTACTTATGTTTTCTGCCTTTTCTAATTTCAAAACCCAATCTGCTCCCAGCTTCAGCTCCTCTATTTTTTTTTTCCCCCTTTGTATAACTTCTTGGTACACTGAGTCAGCTGCCTGAAATTGGCCAATTTCTGTTCCTCTAAGTTTCTCTCCAATAAAGCCAATATAAAAACATTGAAATATAGGTAACATTTTATTCTGCTCCTCTCCTTTTATTTCTAGACTGCAAACATCAGGATTTATTGGATGTTGCCAAACACAGTTTAGGTGCTACTGTAAAACAAAATGATTCGTTGATTCAGCAAAGACTTACAACCAAACGACTTCTCATAGTGCTTTCAAACGGCTGTCTCTCCATCAGAGTGAGCACGTCCTAGGAAAAGCATCAAAAAACCGTACAAAGCATTGTATATTGCATGAGCACATGCATGCACACCGACATTTCATACCCAGAAAACCAAAGACGATTGGATACCCTCGTACGACAGGCTACTGAGGAATGCTGCTCCATGACGTTATAGGGTACGAGTCTCTGGTTCACATTTCTCTAAGATAGGAACCAGCAGGCCATTTAGAGCATTTTCAGAGAGATGCATTCCTAGCTCGACAGGATTGCTAGTGATGATGCTGGTGATGAAGCAACATCATGATGTAGATAGAAGTGACTTACCTATTAATAACTGAGCTAACTGACATTTCTTTGTAGTGTGCCATACTTCCAGAACACAGGAAAAGCTTTTGTGTGCTCAAGTGCAATGATGTACAATCATTTAACCATAAGATTAAATAGTTTCTAGTATTTGCTAAACTATCACCCTTTTCTCACACAGTGTCCCATCCCCTAGATGAGGTTACCAATCCTGTCATAGAGCTGCAAAACAGAATTTGTTAGACCACTTAGTTTGCTGAATTTGTCAATCCACTTTTCCTGCAATAGCCAGCAGCTGAATTTCTATTTTTGCTAAAGCTGAGTTCAGCCTTCTTCGCAGTGAAGGAGTGGAGCCATGTGAGCCGGCCTGCAGCCAGCCCCGGAGCACTGGAGCAGCGGAGCACGGAGCTGGAAACCACTGCCTCTCCATGCCTGTCAACGAGCAAAGCAGGTTAGACTTGCTCCTATTTCCTGAAATTTCATTCACCTTCCCTGAAACAGACTCCAACACCATGGAAACATTTAAACCATACAGGGAGTCCTATTTTGTGCTGCAAAGACTGTAATAAATTATAGACTGACTATTTTCAAGACTTTCAGTGGAGACTAAGTGAACTTTGAGTGAAAACACCTTGACTCCCAAACCTGGTTTACATGTGCAGGAATATAAACTACATTAAAATGCCTAACTCAAAGCTCATTCTTTCATAATTCAACTGTGCAGTCATAGAGCTGCTAGTAAGTACTTTATTGGTCATAAAAAATGGCTATTAACATTGCGGTAATAGATGTTATTAAAGTAATAAATATTCCACTTGCAATGCTTGTGTCTCACCGAAGTTTAAGACCGTTTCAAAGATCAGATGTCTCATTCTTCAGTCCGCTGTTACAATGTAAAGGGATTTTGGTGGAAAGTTCTGTTTCTTCTCTGAGCAGAAACTTTGTTGGAGTTTGATAGAGTGATCAAGGAAAACAGATCACGGACGCTGACTGCAAAGCTGTAACTGAAAGTAAAGAGCTTTCAATTCTTTCTCTTTGGGAATTTGTTCTTCTGTTGTCCAATCCTCGGACTCTCTGAAACTAAAATTAAGAAAGAAGAGCACACAAGTTTCAGCTGTACATTGAGTGAAATTTTGCCTTCTCAAATCTACCATGGACTTCAGAAACAGAGGGCAACCATGAGCATAACAGTATTTTTCGAGTTAGGAACACAAGCTACTGCTATCTTTTCACATGTACGTATACACATAGAGTAACGGAGCACTGGAGTACCCAGGATGTGTGAGACTCGGATTCAGCTCCTTCTCAAGGGGACTGAAACTCATGTCTGTTGCCACACACATACAAACACACACAAGAAAACCTTTTAAAAGGAACCTAAATGCATAATTAGAAGGTGAGTACTAATCCCCTGCCAATGATGCAAAAAAGATGACAGCGTAAAGCTGCAAGAGGAGAAGGAGCCATAGCCCCTCTCATGCCCTTAAAGAAAGTGGCAGTTGTCACTGCTTTCAGTGAAGAGCTCTGTATTACAGGACTATGGCATGTGACTGCCGAAAATTCCCATTTGAATCAGTCCCTTACTGAAAGTTAAGTTGGAATGACTAGGGTTTTTTAATTCAGTTTTGCTTACAGTATTACAGTCATAGCCTGTCCAGACACCTCGAGTCTGTAATGCTCTTGCTATGCTGTATCTATCCAGGATTTTTGATTTTTTTTACCAAAAATCAAAAAAATCAAGTCTCGTCAGCATGTGAGGATTGAACCAATTTTAGAAGTATTCAGGACTGAGATGGCTAAATTCTTATTAAGTCATTTCTGGATCTGATTTTAATATCTACATGATGGGAGAAGTAGTATAATTTACAGAACATACCATTAAAGATGGGGAAAATGATGTGTGACAAACACCCAAAGCCTGACCATTTAATCTGATGCAATGTTTTTCAGTAACCAAATGCAAGCCGCTCAGCCGTTGTGTGTATTTCAGCCTGTGGAGTTCATTGTTTCTAATTTTTAAAGTAGATTACCGCTGCTACGTTGTTAAGACCTTACAATTATATCTATCTGAACAATAAATTGTATTATTAATAGGATTGTTATGGCCTGTGAGTATTAGATATTGTTGTTTGTGATTTGCACTTAAAGAGGGATTTTAATCAAGTTTACCATTCTCAAAAAGTCTGTTTTGCGTTTAAATAAGCATCCTTAAAAATTGATCTGTTTTGCTCAATTATACAATGCCTCATTCGGAAGCCTAGGAGTAATTCATTATACAGACTCTGTGAGCAAGGAAGATGTATTGCATTGTACTTAATCTTATCAAATTTCTGCTGATTTTTGATGACAATGTCTGTTTATCATAATTATTATGAGTTGTCTGGGTTAATAAAACTTGAAAAACTATGTGGGAATTAAACCAGTATGGAATGTTAAACTTACTATTTATGTAAGGTTATCTGATACCAGCTGTCTGTCCTTCACGGGTCTATGAAACCGTTTGTTTCAGTATTGTCTCTTGTACCACTGTTGTGAAGTACTTCAAATGTGTAAAATTCCAATTTTTAAGAATGTATAATTTGTATTATGAACTCTCACAGATGAAAATATTTTAAAATATATAATGTTGCAAATTTGGTATAATTTTTCTATCATATTCGATAGAAAAGTCTGTTTACATTAAAAATGACCTCGTCTTCATTTGCATTATGCTGTAACTTTAATGAAATAGCTTCTTTTGTAGATAACTGGTTTATAGGGCAAAGAAATTGTTTTGTTCATTTAGAGTCATAATTATCTTCTACATTGTAAGAAGTATTTATAACCATTTTCCTTACTGATTCCATACCGTACCACCATTTTTAAGAGGCTCCTCCTACTGAAAGTGCATTCAGTAGGAAATAATTTCTAAAACTAACAAGCAAAAAAAAAACTTTTAAAAAGTAACTCTTGATTTCACATACCTTTCAGAAGATGCAAAATACAAATGACTGTTTTTATTTGGAAAGAATTTAAAGCACTCACTTTTTAAGATTACACCAAGGGTCTTTTGTGATCTGAAACAAAAGCCCATGTCTGCCACATTCTTTGACCTAGAACCATATTGATTTGCCTTAGAATTAAATCTGTAGGCAGTGAGTAAGTTTTCAATCCAAAGCCGGGCCAGTTTTCACAAAACTATTGCACAGTAATGAAATGTGGACAAATACACTTCACATGTTCCAGCAGAAACAATAAAGGCATATGAGATTCCAAATTAGAAAAGGGGAAAAAAAGTTCAAAGAAGGTTGAAAAAGCTATTCGATCAGCAGTGTATGTTTTCTCTTTGAATACCGATAGTATTCCTGGCCAGGTTAAAGTCCTGCTCCTGTCATTAGTGAGGCTAAAATGTTGGGATCCCCTCTTTGTGGCTCTGGCTCTGATGAATTCTGTGACCATTCTCACATCGTTCTTCAGTTCTACATTTATCAATAATAGTACCAGTCATCTGCAGAGATACGGTGTGAGCATGAATTTCCACGATAAGGCATATGAGCTTTCTGATGATAGGCACAGTGGAAATGCAACACAGTATTTCTGCTACAGGGAAGACTTTGGAGTTAAAGAAGTGAAGAGACAAAAACAATGTTAAGTAAGTTCGTACTACAGTCATTAAACTATATAATGACAAGACTTAGTGTTCTATTTCACAGTTCAATATAATGTAAGTTTTTGTTGCTTAAAGGAGGACTTTATTGATGTTTACGGATAGACTTTATGGCTTATTTGTCACAATAAGAGCCCAGATGTATCTGTCTCAGTTTCTGCTCAGGTTTTTTTTCACAGTCTATTTTCATACCAATCAGAAGAAAAAAATACAGACTAAAATTCCCGTATCAAAGTGACTTTAACTTGTTAAGATAATTGTCTTGCAATGATTGATCTAGTCATGGCAAGATAATAAGGTTTTTATGGTCCTGAGGAGGATTTAATCTAATTTTTGGAGGGATTCTGATCTCACTGTTGCTGCTTTATCACTTTTAATCTCAACACTTTTATTTGAATTTGCTCTGCAAAATTCAATATACTTTTAGTTGACAGCTGAAGACATAGAATAGTCTTTTTACACAAAGTTTTCCTGTGTTGCAACTGTGTTTTAAATCTTGTTATCATTACTCTGAAGAAATCCAATTATGGAGTTATTTTGCTACTTTAGACAGAGAATACTCAGTATAATTTTCCCAACACAATAAAAGTACCTCCTAAAGAAAAAGTAGTAACCTGTTTTTGAACAGAAGGTGGCTTCTAATGGCGTCTTTAATTATTTGGTAGAGAATCATTTGTGATTTAAAGAAAAGATGTCTAAGACTTTGTGTTATTCTTCAATAAAATCTACTTAGAGTTTTACTGGTTCAGTTTTCTAACTATAGGAAGGTAAAATAAAGTCTGTATTTTAAAAAAAGATTGTTTAACATTGTATACCTTGTCTCAGTTTTAATAATAACACTTCATTTTTAAATTCCCTAAGACAAAATGAACAACTACCACAAATCTGCTTAACAGATAACTCATAAACTTTGATTTGTTTACACTGATCACAGTGCTTTGGGCACCAAAATATAGTACGGAGGGAAAAAAACATACCACACAGTTGAACTGAAAAGGGAATAAAAACACTATGTCAGTTGAAAACAAATCAGGGCAGGGACTGCCAGAGCTGTTACGTGCGCCCTGCACGGTGAGACGCAGTTCCCCAGCTGGTATTGGTGCCGGAGAGATACTAAATAATCGAATGCAATCAATCTGCACTTTGTCCGTTTCCCTCCTCTCCCTCCCAAACGCAGCCGGGCGGACGGATGCGCTGGTGCCCGGGGTGCGGCGCCGCTGCCCGCAGGAGCACGCGTCCCTGCGGGAGCTCCGGGAGTCCTGTCCTGCCCCCCGTGCTGGGGCTGGCAAAGCCCCTGTGCTCTGCCCCACAGCGAGTTGTATCTTCTCCCCCGTGAACAGGCAAGAGTACTTAGTCTGCTCTTCTTCTGGGGTTGTGTTATTGTACTTTCTTTTTGGTTCTATCCTTTTCGATTATTTTTAGTTCTTAATCTTATTACTTCACACTTCTGTACAACTGAGCTGAATAAGCTACTTATCCAGGCTCTAAGCTGAATCTATCCAGATCATTCTGAATTTATTTGCTCTGTTCCTCTGTATTTACTTTATCCTCCTTCCTAATTCTATGTCATTGGCAAATTTAGGTCAGTAAATTATAAAATAAACAAAAATGGCCCTAATGATGTGCTTTCTGACATTCCTTTTAACTCCTTCCTGAACTATTTTTATATTTATAATATTTGCTCCTTCAAGCAAAGGTAATTCCTTGGGAATTCAAATACCCTTCTATAAGAGAATGCGTACCTTATTTGTAGATCAAACATTTCTTCTAGAATCGTCTTTGAAATGAACACCACATTTCTCTCTTTTTCATCACCTGAGTATGTATTGTCATATTCTTCACAAGAAAGACAAAAGCCAGTAATCACAGAATGCAACATCCTAAACCAAACTCTGACATGGGTCTCTTTTTGGTCCAGGCAAGTCACTTAGCCTCCCTTGACACTCTCCTGGAAGAATTCATCGTTTTGCGGATTATTTTTCACTGAGCACTTGCAAGGTTCTGCAGACATGGTTAACATGTCATGCAGAAGCACAGTCTCAGTGTCTTCACAGTCTTCAAACTTCGAATGCATTTGTGAACTTTTTTTTTGGCTCCTGATTGCTCAATACATTCTTTTTTTTGTTTTTTTTCATCATCAATATCCACTGGCTTGCTCCTTCTTAAATAAAACACTCTCCCACTCTCCCCTAGGTGATACGTAGTAAGCTGGTAGGAAGATGCTGTCATTTGACTCGTTGTGACATGTTTTGGAACACTCTTTGTGAAATTCTCTGGTATTTTCAAATATCCAAATTATGTTCTGTAAGTATATTTCCAGTGCAGCTCTCAAGATACATCAAAATACTTGTTCTAAAGTATCATTAATTTTGTTTTCAGTTCAGAACGGTCTCTTATTGATACCCATGTGCTTAACTTTGCGTTTTAATATGGGATTTAGCACTGAATGCAGTAAGTTTTTCTCTGTGAGTAAATACCCATAAAACAATCAGGTGTGTAGTTTCCAAAAAGAATTTTTAAGTCTTACTTCTTCTATTCAGTGTACTCTGCTGACTATATGGATAGTCGCAATCACCAATGAGCATCACTTTTTTTTTTCCTTTGGTTAGACTCCTTGTAAGAGATCCTTGTACTATTCATAATCTGAAACATCCAGACTGGACAGACTGTTTTTAAGAATGAATCACGTATGGGGCCACACAGCTTTTCGGCACAGAAGCTTCCAATCAGTCAGTACCTACTGGCTCATTTTTGAGCTTTCCTGTGCACCTGCATGTCAGATAAGCAAGATGGAAGGAGCGCTCTAATGAGGATTATTCTTGCCACCAAAGTCTATTCTTAAATGGAAACTAGTTGCCCCTAATTTGTAATTCCTGGAGAGTAACAGTGTGACACGCAGCTGACGCACAGACCTGGCTGCGTCCCCCGCTACGCACCGGCAGTGCTGCAAAAGGATGTTGTCCTCGTCAGAAAGTGGGGCCGGAACTTATTTTCCAGAACAACAGGGAAGCCTGAAATGGCTGGTGCTGCCCTGCTTGGTGCAAGGCAAGACATCACTCTTTACTGCATGGAGCGATAGCTAGAATGGCCCCAAATTCCTGTATGGGAGCAAGGGAGCGGCCGGTCGTTTTGACTCCCACCAAGCGGGTCCTCAGTAGGTGCATTACTTTCATTTTGCAAATAACTCCAGATATCCAACTTTCTCTATTAGAATTAAATAAAGGTTATCTTAAAAGCTACTGCACATATGCCCATGCTGTGTGCCATTACACAAGGAGCAGGCTTAAAAGGAAAAAAAAAAATGAGGGCTACAAACATGAGCAGCTCTGACTGTTCAGTGAGAAAGTACATGCAACTACAGTTAGATAATGCACTGTAGCAACTTGGCAGCGCTCCCCATTTACTGTATTTACGTGTGTCTAATCCCTGGGTTATCGGTAAAATGCGATTCAGCAGCAGCACAGGCTACGTATTCATACAGGTATTAGCAAGAGCTTGCCTCCTTGTTCCAATTTTTTTAATCATAGCAATACCCCCTTTCTGCCTTTTATTGTGTGGAGGTCCTCTAGGTCCTTATTTTGGAGTACTGGTACTTTTAGATGGTGAGAGCTTTCAGAGGTGTGAGTGGCACACATGAAAATACAATAACCCCAGCAAACCTGAATGCTCTAGTTTAAAATGTTCTCAGTAGAGAGCCTGCTTAATAATAATAATAAAAAAAAAAATTAAGAGTTACAGGGTCATGAGCAGGTTTTTGTTTTTCTCCCAGTGTGTTGGAAGATATGGTGGAAAACAAAACCACTGATGATGATTAAACGGAATAGAGCTGACTTTGTGCAGCAACTCTGGAGGTGCTAGATCTTTTTGTTACTGGTTTACACAACCAGGGCAGCAATTCCCCTCCAGTGCAAGACTCCAAATCGCTTTGTGCAGAGTGGCTGAGGGGATCACAATCTTTTCTTGCCACACTGCAAACTGCATTCCTTTCCTTTCCATTTCCTACTGAATTATTACTCATTATTTCTTGATCAAGGGCCTGGCTTCTATCCTGAAGCAGCTATATACGTTTTTAAGAGGCAGAGCAGATCTTGGACATGGGGAGCTTTTCACACAAACGCCGGGGGGTTGGTTGGATACAGTTTATCTTAAAGAAAGTGAAGGTATTACGGTACATAAGGAAGTAAGAGATGGACTTCTGATACTTAAAAAGCACAGAGGCATTTGTCACAACAAACCTAGAGAAACGCTCTTGGTGAAAGCATACTCCCTACCTTGGTTTCCCTTCCATGAGGCCTCATGGTGGCTGTCACTGACTGGATGAGCTCGGGGTCCATCCCTGCAGAGCCTCCGTGCTCTGCAGCCACCTCTCAGCTGCCCCATGCTGCCAGTGGGATGTTCCCAGCAGCAACTGAAAGATGCTTCATGTCTCCTGTGCCTGCTCTCTCCAGGCACCGACCAGATTGGCAGCAGATGAATGTGTCAGCTTTGGTAACTTCACTTCTGGGCATGGCACGGGGCACAGGACATCCATCTGAAACAAATACATTAGGTAGAGAAAAAGGGAAAAAAACCACATTATTGGTGAGGCATAGCTATGCTGTGGCATTTCTAGCTGTTCCATGTTCATAGAAGTGGGTTTGCCATGCTGGGATCTCTACAGCTTAATTACTCTCCTGCTAAAGTTGTGGTTTTTCTTCATTAAAAAAAGTTATGATGTTTGAAACTCAAAGACAACTGGAGAAAATGAATTTTCTCCTTGAGAAATATTGTGGAAATTTCTTGTCTTTTTTTTAGAGGCATTTTACACATTAAAATATATTTTTTAATGAAATTTTTCTGAAATGCTTTTACAGACTTTGTCCAAACTATTTTTTAAATCTTTCCTTTACCAATACCCTTAACAAATGTAGTCAAAAAGAAAACTAACTATATTTTGAGTTTAAAATGAAAGCATTTTCTGAATTATGAAAAGCTAGCAGAAATGTTTCCACAAGAAGTCTATAGGATAAGGGAGTAATCAAAAGGGACCTACAGGGATCAGGAAACTTCTTCTCACTGAGAAACAAGCTACTTCCAGCTATTCCTCTTGGTTCCAATTTGTATTTATGCAGACTTTTCTTTTTCTAAAACTTTCTGAGGCTAGAACAATTACAGCTGAGTGTCTGATATTTCTTCATATCTAAAAGGAAGTTTAATGCAGAAGAAACACAAAGTAGAATACAAAAGAAGTGCAGAGGTAGAAAATACCAGAAAACAGAGTCTTATATTTTAAAAGCTCACTGGGTACTCTCCTCAATTCCTTAACATGACAAAACCAGAAGTTCTTGAATTTGGGAGATCAGCTTTCTCCAACTGAGCAGTTGTACCAAGTGATGTGCAATATAAAATTGGGTGCACCCAGAGGCAGAGCCTCAGGAGCTCTGCCCCAGGGCGATGCTCAGGAAGAAGGGATGTCCAGAAGAGACAGCAACTGCTGCAATTAGCTGAACCACAAGCCCCATGTTTAGCAGACCCACACTGAGAACCGAGGACATGGAGGAGAGGAACCGCCGGCTACAGCCCCAATGAATTCACTGATTGCTATAGACAACACTAAGACCAAGTTCTCCAAACTCTTGAACTTCACAGACTGAAACCAAATGAGATCAGCATGGCTGTAACTTGTTTTTTCTCTTAAGCACATGTCTGGCCAAACCTCTGTGTGATCTAGCACAACCAGCAAAATCAGCCTCTTTCAGAGAGAGCCCTGCCTATAGCCAAAACAATGAGTCTCATGTCAGTCCAGAAGTAATTTATTATTAATTTTAATTGTTTATACATAATGTACTATAAACCTCTGTAAAGAAATAATATGCTGGCCAAACCCAAAATGGATTTTAAAAAAGAAAGCTCTAGCACTGTCATTAATTGGATGATGAACAGCTTCCAGTATTAGAGGACAAATAGCAGCTATGAACTTGCTACACCACTGAAACAACATGAGAGATGAGAGGCAGGCTTTCTGCACTTTTGAAAGCAGGAATATTTTGTCACATTGTCATCAGATACAATTTCTGATGTATAGTTAAATAACCTTTACTTTCATCCTTCCAGTGTAAAAGATGAAAATCTTTTAAAATGAGAGTCCCAAAGAAATGTAAATACAGTGTATTCACTACTGACATTTCAAAAGATTTTGCCCCACCAGTGGAGACAGCTATTCTTTATTATCAGGTTTCCTGTCAGTCATGTTGATGGAAGTTGATAAATACTGCAAGCCACTTGGGGTAGGCTAAAGGACACAAAAGAAAAATGTAACTTATTTGAAAAGGACCATATTTCTTGGGAAACGAAAAGCAGTCCGTATTTGCCTTCGTTTCCCAACTTCAAGAAAAAAAGCAAATTCCCCTATTTAAAAAAAATATTTGTTTCATTTTTCTAGAGGTAGTACCTACTTATATACTGTAATTAATGTAATAATGCTTTGTATGGATAAAGCAGTGTGATACTGAAAAGTTAGCTCAATTTCTCTGCATTCACACACTATTATGTTTATTGACCTCGGGCAATAAGTGGCAATTCACCAGACCAGTTGTTGAAATTTGGGATCCAGTAATAGCCACATCCTAAGGGAACGTGAGTCCAAGTGCATCAGGAACCTTGGGATGTGTTTTGCAAGACTGAGGTGTCAGTCCAGAAAGCAAACTGCTTTTGAAAGCATGTCATATACATAAATACTTAATATGCAAAAGACAGATCAGTTTGATATAATTCGTAGGGTCAAATCAGTTACAAAGATTCTTCTGACTGCTACTGCGTATGCATTAGTTTTAATCTTCTAAAAATCTTCAGCAGAAGTGGCTATTAATTTCAGTTAATTTGTGGTAAAACAGTGACAAAAGCTGGAAGGAAAGTAAAGCCTGAATCCAGGAATACTTTGTCAATTATGACCTTCCATTAGACGTCAGTGGAGATACTTACACTAGCGTTAAGTGGAGCATGTGAATGTCCAGGAGCAAGAACTTTGAATCACAAAAATATTTTCCATGAAAACTGCTCTCCTTATCTTGGAAAATTTTCCAGAAGAATACTTTTATGACTTGACTGAACATTGTAATTAGATTAATAGAAAGGGCAAGATGGCAGAATCTAAGTCGGATTTGTTGGGGGAAAAAAAAAAAGACCCTCACTTGAGAGAAAGCTGAAAGTTACCGTACGAAAGGAGGAATGAAACTCCTGGCAATTGAATTAAGTTTTATTTAAGAAAAAAATCTAATGTTTATAATAAATGATTAATTAAATTCACTATGTGGCTATAAAAGTATTTGATGACCCACACATTTTTGGCTAATAACATGAACTCTCCTGCCAGTAGAATGTATTGATTTAAATTCATGGGAGTTTTTAAAAAGGCCTGCAGAGACTTAAAAAATGAAAATTATGTGGGTTTGGAAATTCTGAACTAAGCCCAGTTTGCATTAGTATTTTAAGAACATCATGCATGCATTTACCTTTCTGAGCTTATTGTTTAGCTATATATTTCCTACAGCAGCTGAAGTAGTTGAAAATTTAATGCAATAAAGCTACATTAAATTTCTGACAAACTGTAAAAGAAAGAAATCCAGTCCCACTTCTGTACTTCTTTGGCACAAAGCTGTGGGGTTTTTTTATAGTGAGATTCTTTTTAAAGTGCACAGGGTGCCAAAATAAGGGTGCCTATTTAAGAATCTCTCGGTCTACCACTGAAGAATTCTAGCTAACTGAGGTAACTAATATACCTTTTACAGCAATTTTAATACAGCTACCTTGGGCTATTTATTTGTTCGGATGCTTATCCATCATAAAATCACACTGCACAGAATCAGATTATAAACCCTGATGAGAATCGACATATGTGTCTAACTACGCCATTACAATTAATTTTGTCAGAAAACCATTATGTGTTAACAGAGGAAAGATTCTTTTATAAATCCGGGCATTTTCCTTAGGCTTTTAAGAGTTCCCAATAAAGAAACATACAATATAAAAATTAAGAATAAATAAAGAAACAGCAATATAAAAATGATCAAAATCCTATTTTGCACAGAGTTTTCTTTATTCCCTTTTTGAAAGAATTAGATTTTTAACACAGTATTCTATAGTTTTTAGAGTTTTTCATATCATAACTTAATTCATGAAGTTGCAATGAGAAACACCTCATAACTGTCATGAACTGAAAATGGTGGTAGCCCACTTGCAGGTTTTAGATGAGGCAAAGGGGATGACCCCGTTACTCCTTAAATCAATAGAAGCCATGCAGGAAAATAAATTACTGCAAGCTATTTGAGCTTATATTATCACATATATTTTATATAAACTAATGGGAACTATACTAGCAATGGTAACAAGATTTTATTTGCTCAGGATTTCCTATATGCCACCTTGTTTCTAGCAGAAACTGGTAGCTTACACAGCTCTTGACCTTTTATTGTTTATTTGGCAAATTCACTTTTATATAAAAAGATAGAGGATTTTTTCTAAATTAGGATACAGAAAGAAAAAAACCCAGAAAATTTCAGTGCTGCAAGCTACCAGTCTACCAAAATAGCTTAAATAGTTCATATCATAGAAGCAATATGAAGAGCACCTTGAGTGTTCAGAAGCAATTACGACAGTGATAACTGCAGATGAAATGAAGCAAAATGTGAAAAATTTATCTTCATGTACACTTTTCTACATAACCGAATGGCCTCCATTTATCTTACTTCTTTTTCTGTTAGACTGATTAGTTAACTGGCTTCAGAAGCAAAATATGAATGAGCTGACAAATTGTTCCCTTTGACTTTTGCACAGTCCAAGAGTAAATACCAGATTTAACATTTAATCATTTAAAACAGCAAGTCTGGCTACAGGTTAAGATGTGAATATATTAACCCAAATGTGCTGTCAGTAGGTAAAGAGTTTCACCTTTTCTGTATACTTTAAATGCATCACGAGGATAAACAGGTATCAGCATCTTAATTTTATCCTACATATGACCCTACTGAACTCAAATACAGGAAAAAAACAGGAATCCGTTTGTTGTTTAACATTAGAAAACATAGAGACTTTTAAGGAACAAAAAAGTGCAGGGCATAGTAGATGTAAAAATACAAACCCGAGCCTGTGCTGTGCCCACCTTTACCTCCAGTTACCTACAATCACTCATCTGGACTTTTAAAATACCCAGCCTATCATCACCTGCCTTTATTTTTAAGAACAATCGCTTCGAGGACTCCATGTATACATCTATACATAGTCATATCTTTGGGGACAGGAGTTCAAATAAATCCTGATTACGTTAACAGAAAAATAAGCACCATTGCCTCATGCTGATACCTGACAAGTAGTGGCTGCATCACTTAACATAAGAATCATTAAAAAGAAATCAACAGAGTTTGCCCAAGATGGGTTTTAGGGATGCATGTAATTCATGACTGCTTTAAATGGCAGTCTAATTTCTGTGTGTTTAATTTTGAGGCATCTCGAAAGACCTCATCTTAGTTCTTAGAAAATCAGATTTTTTTCACAGGTAGTCTCAAGTACAAACACAAAGATGTTCGAAATCCTTTCTGTCTTATGAAGGTCTTTGCCTTCTTTCTTAAGTTATGATATACAGTCGTATAGGCTGTTATTTTTTTTTCAATTGTTTTGCATGTGTTTCAGACACAGAATTCTGTGTAATGTTATAGATCTAAACATTTTTAGTCAGCTTTTGACCACAATTTTCAACTTCCTCACTGGTCAGTTGAACATCAAAGATGAAAGCTTCCTTTCACATACAGTCTTCATCAGGTATCAACCCTGAGGTTTGGCATTGTCTCATGATTTCAGTAGTCTTTCCAATACACCCAAATTACATTTGGATGAATTTCATGGTAGAATTTATTAGCATATACTCTGTATGTCCAGGTGCTTGCTGATATCATTCTTTATTTATCATCCCTAGCAGCTGAACTACCGAAGAGTTAAACCTTCTAAGACTCTTTTCCTGGCTTGCTAAGAGTCTTTTAAAAAAGGTTTTGGTTGAAACACTATTCCTTCAATCCCTCATGCATTGTCAAAAGAGCTATTAAAAATCTGTTACTGTTACGGAAATCTGCAGGCTATCCTGGAATGCTCTGGAGCTATGCCTTGAATTTAACTCACAAAAGATGCGTTCCGGTCTGATTGCTCCAGCCTGTGGTTTTCTGTATCATAAACTGCAAATTCTGTTTCTGTTTTAGACATTTTAATCTCAACTCCCCCAAGAGCACTGGCAAGTGGGCTGACCATACAGATATTTTCCAGGCCTGTGTTCATTTCCTTCCACTGTCTCTTGCTTGTCCAACTGCCTCTCTTTTTGATCTCTTGCTATTTTCATTCACTTCCCCTGAAATTCTTTTCCCTGACATTTTTAGTTTCTATAATCTGATATTAAAAAAAAGTCAAATACCCCCTTGTACAGTCTGACTTTTAATATGTGCAGAGATCTCTCACTTCCAAAGCTGTTCAGAGGGAAATGGAAGAGGCAGCGCAATTCAGAGGCCAGCCAGCCAGCGTGGGGAGAACGAGGCCGGAGATCCATTCCAGCTGACCTACCCGGCGGGCGACCTACTAGAAAATGGTTTTGTACCCTTCTGACATCGCGCGCCTGTCTTGAGGAACTTTTTTGCAAATCTTTAAGGACCTGCATTGTTTGTTTGTGTGTTTGTTTTTTCTTTTCACTAGGAGTTTGCACACTGTTTAGCACAGTGAGCCCCTGATCTCAGGTAAGGCCCGTGTTACTGGGCTGAAGCACTGAGGGAACTGTGCTATAAACGGAGAGAATACTTTTGCTCTGAAAACAAGCAGACCCTGTACCGCCTTCACAAAACACATCTAATTCAGGACATATTTTTTCACAAACGATATCTAGTTGAATAGATTTGTACAACACTACCTCTGGAATGAGTTCAAAAGAAAGCTATTTCAGCAAATACGCATGTACACATGTGTTCAAGGTTATTTTTTCCCCCCCTTCCCTAGTCTTTTTTTTCTATTTTAATGAGGGCTTCCTTTTATGCAGATCAGCTTTTTCTTCTGGAGCCTACAACACAACATAAAAAAAGTTGATCTGAGGGACAGCCAGCAAATAGATTCCCGTGGAGGCCCGAGTTCAGCTTCCTGCGTTGCCCCCCCCAAAGGGAAACAAGTTCTCTTCGTGCCCAAGAGGCTGCTGTACTTGGGACTTACGGTGGCAACACCACCCCACCGTTAGGAGATGACAGAAAGACAGACAGATGGTGTGGGTGAAAAGCAACTGCATTCTGTTCTCCTTTTCCCTTCCTATTTACCAGCATCTGTGAAGAAGTTCTGGATTATGCCAGCAGCAATATTGATTAAGCATGTCATACTAAACTATACTTAACATACATAAGATTCCTGGAGCCTGTATTTTCATCATAAAAAGTAGGCACTTCCATGTATATACTGCTATTTCAAACTTCCTCAACAGCTGAACAAGCTCAGTACTCCCAAAGAAAAGATCACACTGATAGCTGAGAGACTGGTTGCTTACACGAAAATGTAAGTTTAAGCACAATATATTTCCTCATATTTGTAGTTTATATATTTATTTCCAGATTTATAACTGGAAAGATATTTATACTGCTGAAACTATTTGAATAGCTTATACTCATTAATGAGTGGGTTTATACTTTCAACTGATTCAATAAATAGGGACAATAATTACAGAATAAGAGTTGTGTTTATCAGACTTTTCCAATGACAGACTTTAATTCAGTCAAGAACTGGATTAAGGTCACACTCAAAAGCATTAATCACTAAATTATCCTACCCATAAAGTGAAGACGCTGAATGAAATTAAAAGGATTACCAAAATAATAATATACTGTAGAGATAGTATTGAAGAAAAAGGTTGGTTAAAGTAAAAATTTTGGATTTTGAGGGAAGTTTTGAAGTTTGGGGGGGAAAAAAAAGTCATCCACCCCTACATATGCACCAGTCTTCTGTAAATACAATCAGTGAGGAAAATCCATTCGTACCAAATTTTTTATCAAAATGTTGATACCCTCATAGCCACAACAGATTAGTGTTTTTAATTGTGTTACAAAAATCAGTGCGGTTTGTACTGCTTAAGTCTAGTTTTACATATCAAAATTACTTTTTTTTTGTGTTGCTACAAAACAATTTTATACTTACGCTGTGAATACAAAAGAATTACAAATTAAAACAAATTATATATTCAGGAAAAAATCTTTTTTGAAATTAGACATTTCATAATTACATTTTTCAGAAATTTTTCATTTTTTCAGCATTTTGTAAAATACTTTCTTACTTAAATTGTTACTGTAGTTACTTAGAGATTCTTAAGGAAATTCTTATTAAAGTATTATTTTGACAACCATGGACAGAAAAAGAGGCATTCTGATCAGCTTCCCTTAAGACCACTTTCAAAAGGGTTATTTACTAAAATATGAAAAGTTTCATAGGGAAAAAACTTCCCAGGGAGAAATACATATTTTTGAAAGTAGAGTTAGATTGCAAAATACTACCCCAGGGACAAAGACAGAATTTGCAATAATTATGAGGAACAGTCAACAGTTGGACTGGAAAAAAAAAAATACCCTGAAATACCAGAGTGATGGATACCACATTGCTCTTCCATCTTCTTGTTTCTCATTGCTCTCTTGAATTGCTCACCATCCAATCTCCTTTTTCCTGCTTGATTTTTTTCCTTGTATGTATATTTTCTTCATTATGCTTCAATGGTTCAGTGTAGTACAGGAATTATATATGCGGTGAAATCATGCAAGGAACCAAAAAGAAAAGTGACCACCCACTTTAATTTCACCTGCACCTAAACAAAAAGTGCACATTTAAACTTAAGATGTAAATAACTCTTAACACTTGGAGTGTGGTACTGTCCAGTTTATAGTGTATTTTAAATGCGAACCCAAGTCTTTTAGGAGGTTAAATCGGCAAAGCCCTCCAGCTTAGCGTAGTGGATATTGAATGTAAAAGACATGGTATTGTTTGAATTTCATTTGACATATAATTTGGTAATAATTTAAGATATCAGGCTGTAATTTGCTGCATGAACCACCATATAGGCTTGGTGTTATAATATGTCACCTAAAGAACTATGGCCCTTCAAATATTTTCATGTGTTGGTCCTGCACTTGCTCATATTTCTTTACAAATATCAGAAATAGTAAGAAAAATTTTTCCATCTCACAGCTATTTGACATTTTCCACAATGAATATGCCATATTTTAGATCAGTACAGCTGGTGTATACCTTGATAATTAAAAGAAGTGAGGCCAGCAGGTCAAGGGAGGTGATTCTGCCCCTCTACTCTGCTCTGCTGAGACCCCACCTGGAGTCCTGCATCCAGCTCTGGAGCCCTCAGCACAGGAAAGACATGGACCTGTTGGAGCGGGTCCAGAGGAGGCCACAGAAATGATGAGGGGGATGGAACACATTTCCTGTGAGGACAGGCTGAGGGAGTTGGGGCTGTTCAGCCTCAAAAAGAGAAGGCTCTGGGGAGACCTTATTGCAGCCTTCCAGTAATAAGGAAGGCTTCCGGGCTTATAAGAAAGATGGCGACAGACTTTTTCGCAGGGCCTGTAGCGATAGGACAAGGGGTAATGGTGTTAAACTAAAAGAGGGCAGATTTAGAATAGATATAAGGAAGAAATTTTTCACAACGAGGGTGGTGAAACACTGGCCCAGGTTGCCCAGAGAGGTGGTAGATGCTCCCTCCATCCCTGGAGACATTCCAGGTCAGGTTGGACGGGGCTCTGAGCAACCTGATCTGGTTGAAGGTGTCCCTGCTCACTGCAGGGGACTTGGACTAGATGACCTTAAAAGGTCCCTTCCAACACAAAGTATTCTATGATTCTATGATAATGATATAATCTGAGAGCTTTTCTCCACTCACCCAGGTTCATATTTAATAGGCATCAGAGATCACAGAAATTTTATGATATAATGCAATAGATTATCAAACTAACTGAAATTACCGATGTTAGAAATTAACTACACCTTTATAGAAGAGACTCTTGAAGTAAAAAAATGAAGCAGAAAGCAATGTAATGGAGAAACAAATTTCATACCTGCTAAGAACGCATATGAATAATGTCTTTAATATGCTCTTATATTCATCTAAAATGAGAGCAAAGTAATACATTTTCTAGAGAGGCTTAACATAATAATTTCTTTGAGAATGCTAAGTTTATCTTTAACCTGTTTTCTCCAATTATACTCAATGTGAATTGGAAAAAAATGAGCAATCCCAGATTAGCTTTTACAGCACTTTTGTGGTCCCAAGCCAAGAAAAGCAAGGCTAGATGCTTTTCTGCTTCATTCCCAAATAGAAAAGAATATAATGTATATTAATGTATAATGTATATAATGAACACCCTAAATATGAATATATTTCTCAAGACATAGAAATTTAGTGTCGAAGTGAAGACACTTTCTGTGATAAATCGTGGTATGAGGAATGTGTAGGAATTAACAAAGCAGAAGAAAGCTTTAACATGCTGGTTGCCTGCTCCTTTCCTTTGATGAGTGAACCTCATCAACTTTATAGCTTAAAGCCACCCTAAACTCCTCATCTGTTTACTGTAAAAGCACATGCAAATACCTTGTGGCAACCCAGCTTCCCTGATCTTTTGGATATGAGGAAAACTTTTTCTTGACAAATCTCCCCTGCAGCTTACCGGGGCTGTAGTTACAGCCACAGCTCTTCCACCCGTAGCCCTCCAGTTCCTCTCCAATGCCAGTTTCCAAATGAAACCTTTTCTTTATTCATGTGAACAATAGAAAAACAGAAAAAAGACATAAAAATCTATAAACTTCATTTCTAGGAGAGTAGTCCAAAGGAAGAAGCAAAGCATGGATAGCTTTAGCACCACTTCTTCCTACTGCTAAAAAATGAAAGAGAATGCAATGTTGCAGAAAATATGATTAAGACTACCTGTAAACAACTTTCTCTCAAGTGTTCTATAGTCAACCAAATTTACGTGGTATGTTGTACCAGGGAGATGGAGATTTTGTGTAGGTCAGGCTTCTTAAAGACACCAACACTAATATGACAGCAGACAGTTCTCCAGATCCTGGACTATGCTGGACCTCAACTATATTAAATCAAAGCTAATCAATAACAGGAATACATCTTAGACAGTAACAGGAATACATCTTAAATTTAAGGAATAATACCAGAACCATTAAGACTGAAAATAAAGTTCTGTGCCCAGAATGCACACCTGAGCAGTGGTATACGTAGATGGTAAGTCTGCTTGCACTGCAGAATGGATGAAAGAGCTGTTCTGGAGGCACGGCCAACAAACCACATAACAAGTGCTGGACAGCATATGCTTTACTATAATTTATAGGACATTCGAAGTCACATAGCCGCTTTCAAGAAGCTCAAAGAATAAGCGATATCAAGACCTGTACTCCCACTGGAGATCACTTTAGTCATAGCGCTGTCTGCGAAACAGGCACAAAAGGAGTTCTCAGAAGGCAGCATAATTAAATAATAGTTGAAGGAATACTGGTTTCACTCTGCTGGGGTGCTTACGTCGCGATTACCAACCTGGATGCAGGAACACCATAGCTTGGATCAGTCAGAAGGCTGTCAGATATGCAGAGTCTCTGACAGTAGGTGGGTTGAAGCCCTTTCCAAATATTTAGTTCTTCTCAGTGGCAGCTGAACATCCTGTTGACATAAACCAAGGTTATTAATTATTTCTTTTTATAAGTACTTTCACTGCTAAGCTTCTACCTCTTTTTTTTCTCATTCTGGCAGTAAAATAGAACACAGATGGAACAAAGAGTGATGCAAACTAATTTTAGTTTTAAGTGGGCATTTTCCAACACACTTCAGAATATCTAGGATTTAATAGACACGCAAGCATGGAACACATTTTTAAAGTTAATTAAAACCTGTCCTTCTAATGGATCAACTTGAAAAGACTTGTAAAGATGGAATTATGCCTTGCTTTCTTAGATGAAAAGATGGCCAATGTTAAAGTAAAGTCTCACAAGAAAAGATCATTTGCTTTTAATTTCTTCCAGCTCAGGTGATTGAAAAGTAACCCAAAGTCTACAAGATGTCTCTTGGCCCTAAAGAAATGTAAAAGTTCAACAGTAATATGGAAATATGGTAGTCTACTTGAGAGGAGCTTGTAAGACAGCAAGCTGATTATTTTAGAAATTTTCTTATGTACATAGTCTCCTACAAGAACTCAGTTCTCAAACAGAAAATGAACAAGATGATCAAATATTTTTACATGCATAAAATCACAGCCGACTTCTGCTAATAGGATTTAATTCATGTAATACAATGACTTATTGTCTCCCATGTTGAATGTATGCTCTAAAATAGTGACTGTATTTTCAAAAAAGAAAATTGGAACTCCATATATAGGAATTATTTTGTAGCTGCAAAAAAGAAAATTTGGACTCCATATATAGGAATTATTTTGTAGCTGTGTGCCTATTTTTACCTACATAAAAAAATCACACCAAATATCCAAATTTGGGGCTCAAGTAATTTAATGCAGTCTTTTAAAGCAATATAAATTTTATCAACTTTTTTTTCCAAAACATATGCAGTCCAGTGACTAAAAAGAAAACTATCCTCTAGGAATGACATAATGCCGTAGTAGAAATCTTAACACTGGGGAAAACAAATGGCTATAGAAAAAGATCCAACCATGATCAAATATTTCACTGCAGAATGCCTGTTAATGATTCTAAAGAGTAAGCACATCTGTTGCAAATTAAAAGAAAATTGTTCATACAATCCTTGTAATTCAAACAAATAGCAGTTTTGATCATTGCTCTAGTTTGCTTAATGCATCATATTAATAAGCATATGCTCCACTATTAACTTGGTGCAAAACCAGGGCTCTGAGCTGTTAAGACCATACAAATAACCAATACACCATAATACTCCACAATATCCTCCAAGCCCAACAGAATTACCTTGAAGCATCAAGACTTAGAACATTTAGTTTTACTGCTCTTATCAACTGGAATTAAAAAGTCAATCCCAAATTTGTTAATTTTGGTGATGATAACAAAACTTCAAAACAAGTTTATTTCAACGAGTCAAAAAAGAAAGTTGCCATTTAACTTTTCTATGTGCTGGAGTCAAATCACATTTATCAGATTCTAATAAAATGTGCATTTGGTCATAAGCATCTACTCTTTATTTATTACTGCCTGGCAGCTTTAGGGCCATTAATTTATTGCTAGTGTGCAGTTTCATTGGTCTATGTGATACACAACATCATTGTATTTTAAGTATGATACTGTCTGAATTCCTTCAAGAGTATGTAATTATGGAGTATGATTAAATTAGTTTGTAATTTATTAGAGGACTTATAAAGCCAAGAAGCATTGAAAAGTTATTACACCAGCATTCTTTCTTAGTGAGCTGTGCATTTTCTATTTTCTCCCAGTGCAAATCTACATGTACATAACAAACACCTTTTTTTCTAGGTTAGAATGTATTTTTATTAAGACATTAATATTTTATTCATGCTAAAACACCATTACAGATTATTTATTTGTATGAAATAGAATTGGCACTGAACCAAAACTCCCAGGCCTCTTATTCCACTGCTATACTTTTTTAAAACACTGTGTCAACAGATTCAGATGAACAGAACTTTCTTATCACTATTGGCAGACTTTCATTCACAGCACAAGATAAGGAAAAAAAAAGAGCTATATTACAACTGTTTCAAACTGTGGTTTCTACTAACTCATTCCTCTTATTCTGTTTATTCTATTGCCAAGTTAAAAAATGAGTAGGCTGTAAATAAATCTGAATTGTGCTATTCTGATCCGTCAACTCAGTTTGTTAAAAAGATGATACAATAACAAATGAAGTATTAATTTGTATTCCTTTACAGTTTCTGTTTTGCTCCAATTCATCTACATAAAAATAAAGTAGAGTTTATATCTAATTTCTACATGCCTCTACACCCCTGTGCTGTATGACAGACCTGATTACTGCAAGCATCCTGTATCAACCAAGAATTGCAGCTTCCCTGAAAACAAGAATACTTAATTCAGCACAGGTTTTCCTATTCTTACAAGCAATACGAAAAATGTAACAATTTTAAGAGGAAGTAAAAGAAATAAGAAAAAAAAAAGGAAATGTAAAGTCTATAAATGAGAACTAGACAGCTTTAATTTCCTGAGGGTGGAACTTTCAAAAGCTTACATTTCCTTCCTTAAATAAGTAAAGTGTTCGTCCTGTCTGGTGCTAAATGCGTAAGGATTTAAACAGATGAAGAAGATAGAGTGTTATCTTGTGTCAAAAGTGTAAGGGTTTATCCATATAAGTATTGACTTCAGGAAGCCTCCAACCAAATCAGTAACTTCAAGCATATATTATTGATCTGAATGAAATACTTGCCTAATTATTCTGAATTACATCTGTAAAAAGGCAAACAAGATACAAAGACAGATTGATGGTGCAAGCCTGTATTTTCTATATAGGGATGACTCAAATACCACCATCTGTTGCTTTCCCTAAAACAATCCAACGGTAATAAAGATACCCTGACTATTCTGATGATGTGTGATTCATATTTTGAGGAAATAACAGAGAAATGTGGGCAACAGTAAGGTGCCAGTTATAATGAGCCATAACAACTTCTTTCAAAGTGAAAATGAAACTAATTCACAAGTTTTTTAAACTCAGGGATACAAATACACAGAGACCAATTCACCAGGTAAGAAACATCCTAGAAGTCCAGAAGATAAAAAGCAGGAGTTAGGACAGTAAATTTTTTCAGAGCAGTTGTCCCTCTGAACTGGAGCTGGATAGGACTACAGATAACTCACTGCTTCCTGCTTCTTCATAAACTCTTGATTTTATAAACCTGCCAGACCTAATTGGCTTTAATGCTCTGTCTTCTGTTCTGACTGCTGCTGAACAGGAAGCAATCCACCATTACTTCACACCTTTTTCTCATTTCAAGGCAGAAAACATAAAGCCCATCCCTTCGAATTTACTAATTCATCCACTGCAGACGGCTTTTGTTTTTTCCATTGTCATTTGTCTGCTTCCTCCTCCTTTTTCATCCCTCCTGCTGCTTCTCACTTTTTCAGAGAGGACATATACACATGCTTAAGTCTCATGAAGCAATGTCTAGATCCACTGTAAATCACATAAGCCCTTCTCCTATCACATCCACTGCAAATATCAATTCAATAGGTTAAAAGGTTGCCTCCAATATACAGAATACATTTTTAACCAGCTAAATATTTGAAGATTATTGTGATATAATGTTGTCTCTATAAACTACTCGTCGTCAAAAGAAAAAGTATAAACGAAAGCTATACTCACTTCAGTTAAACTACTTAATTTGGACATACAAAAAGTATAAATGATTAAATACCGGTATGTGAACTTTGAGGGGCCTCTTAGGGATGTTACAGTTCCCAAGCTTCCTTCTTGTTCTGTCTAAAATAGGATTTAGAGGTCTTTAATAGAATTTAGATGGGTTTAAAATCTCCATATATGAGTTGTACTTTTACTGATTTATTGCATGAATTTCCTGTTGAATTTTTATGTGACACTTGGTCTCCCCTGAGGGACTTGTTCAGTTCTGATTGGATAATGTAAATTTCCAATGGAGATTAAACACAAATGAGTATGAAATTGATTTATTATAATAAGTGAAATTGAGGTCTGAGGTCCTGCTTCTCTTTTCTTTTCTCCCCCAACAAACCTAATACTGTCAGATGAAGAGTTTTTTGTGATATTTTGCCAACAAAGAACAAAGAAAATTAAGAGCACATTTCTCAATTACACAGTGGAAATTAGATGAAATATTGTTCCAAACTTGTTTGATTTCCTGTGCACAAGAGAGTTGTTGGAACAGCTATAATTACATTATTGTGGAGCCAACATATTGTCTTACATGATTTCTTCAGAATTCAAAGTCTTTATCAATTTAATGGAGGGAACAGGAAATGTTTGTCAGAATCTTGTGTTCGCATCTCCACAGTGGAACATTGATTGTAAACGTGTTATGCAGTGCACCATTGTAAGTGTAGATGGGTTGACTGTAGTAAAGAATTTTTTGGTATCACTTTCAGATGCAGCCTCATTGGCACACTGGAGTACGTTCATCCACAAAATATCAGTCCTAGCTTCACATTCTGAAGCAATTCAAAATGTAGTCTCCAGTGACAGTGCTCCTTGATGCACACACAAAAGCTGGCTCTGCAGATATTGAGCTTCTGTACAGACAAAACCACTTCTCCTGCCTGGATTTATGCATCACAAAAAAATTAGAGAACTGTGATTTGCCCAAAGAGCAATTATGAATAGAGAATCATTGTCAGACGTACTATGCAATCCCAGCTGATGAAAGATCACTTCCAGAATGGCAGGGACATTCAGTGCCTGCATCACACTGTTTCTTGATCTCACATCAAAATTTCTTTTCCGAGTATATATATTCCATCACTAATGCAGATGCACATGTGCATGAAGTTTTGCACACTGAAACAACTGCTAGTATTTATGCCTCTAACAGTCACAATACATTTTCTAAAATACTTGGAAATACTGTACTTCTGTCAGAGGTTTAAGCAGAAATTCCACCAATTCCACAGCATTCAGCATGCACTTTACTGTTAGCTGAAGTGAATGAACAAGATGAAACATTCAGTGCCATGAGAATGGCTGGTCTTGTAACCTTTAGTGTTGGAAGGTGTTATACATCCCAGAAACCTCTAACTTCAGCAAACAGACACAGTTGATGACCAACAAGCCCAAGCTATTAATATATAAACTGAGCTTACTCTGAGTCACTGCTGTAATTTTAGGAAAAAGTTTCCATGCTATATCCAAGAACACAAAGGAAAAAGATAGAACTTGCATGGAGAGCCAGCCTGTGAAATCTACATTTGATTTAGCCATTTTTTTTCCCCTTGGTTTAATTCCATTAACTTGATCATTAATAGGCCACTGGTAAGTATTATGGTAAAGATCATACAGTTCTCATCCCTCTGAATGCTATCTACACAAACTGGGAAAGTACCATAAAGTAAAATGCTTTTGCTGAAAAATAATCTGGCAAATTTACTTCTGTAGTTAACTCCCTCGCCTATTGTTTGAACAAAAAATTGCTGTTTGGAAATTTTAAGTTTTAAAGAGCAGTTATGGCAGTGGGCACAATATGCTTCTTGTAACAATGTCCTGCAATCAATACTCTCATTTCTAAATGCAAAATATTTGCGTTGAAAAAGAGATGAGAACATAAGTACAAACCCCCCAGAATACAGCCCTTAATCTCCTCGGTGCGTTTTAAAAAGGTTTCAGATTCTCTCTTGAAACATTCACCAAAGTTAGGCCAGAAGAAGTCAAAGTAATTTAGATCCAATCTCTTTTCAAAAATGAAATGAACAGAACTTTTATTAAAAGGAAATGAAGAGGAAATTGAACTTTCATATTTCATGGTGCAATTGTGATGACAGAAAACAATATTCATCGACAGAAAATTTAGAAGGTAGTTATTTATATGTCTATGCTGCTATACTGTGGGAGTTGTGTCACAACAGAGGGCAGGTAATTTTTAAAAATATAATGGAGCTGTAGTAGAATTACTTGTTGGCTATTCCTCACAAGTTCAGAACATAAAACTTTTTACATTCTTATGGTCAGGAATCAGAAACGTTAACTGAACTGTGTACTTTATGGGGAATTTTGACTGGAGATGCTTATGGGTAATGCAAATTTTACTTGCATAAAAGCTGCATAGTACTGTATCTCTGTGACGTGGAAAACTAAATCTCTTAAACTGAAATCATGGGGCTGAGGAAGATTGGTATTATAATGGAAACGTCATAATTCTGCCATGCAGAACAGCCAGAATGAAGAAGAGAAAACACAGAGCCAGACGCAGGTGTAAATCACAGCATGTCACCACAGAAGAAAAGGAGAGATATCTGTATTTAGTGCTAAAATGTAATGGTTCCATAGTTAATCTAGTGATAGGGAAAGCAATGGCTTGAGAAGATGACTTTTGTTCAGGGGCTGCTCCTTATGATTTTGAACTACACGCCCTCCTCTGACTGAGCACACAGTTAAGTCACCTGCCATTTATACACTCTCTACAACAAACTGCCGTGAATGATCCTTATTAGACACTGTAGTGGATGTTTAGGCACAAATTTTCAGAAATGTTCAATATTTTTGATCCCTAGCACTTCAGGATACTTACTGAAGCATTTTTAAATGCAGTACATCAAGGTAAGTGATTATGAAAAAGCAGTCTGGATGACTCAATCTAGGCCTCTTTGAAGTAAACATATGAAAAGATTGTCATCATACGGATAAATGTAAGCCACTGTTTTTTCCTCTTACTGCAATGTAGCATAGCCAAAAAATGTTCATCTATGACAGGTGAAAGGAATGAAATTTCATTCTTACACTTTTCTGCAATGCATATGCAGGTATAGCACTCAGCTTAAAAAATAAAAAAATCATTTTCAAGTTTCCTAGTGTGGGAAAAAAGGTTCAAAGCTAAGCCTTTTCCATAGTCTTATATCCTATAATATTGCCTAAGAAAATTAGCCAAAATATTCTTTAACGAGAAAAGAGAGAAATCTATTCTGACTCACACAATTCAACATAATGTACTTTTACTAATATACATGTATAAGATCATTACAGCTGACAGTGAAAAAGAAGAATCTGTATGCAATCAAGATTTATCATTGCAACCCGATGTTCTTAATGCTTCAATTTTAAGTGTATACCTTGAAAGAGTTCTTTATATTTATCAGAAGATTTTCCAAATACATGACATATTAAAAATATGTTTCTGTTGAAAAGAAATAGCTATGTACCTCAAAGCTGTTCCAACACATACAATCGTCTGTGGTACCTGAGAGTTGATGGTGAATGATGGCAAGAAAGAATTGCATTTTGAGGCAGGTTTTGGTTATGAAAATACAGACAAAAACGCTACATGATGTTATTAGCATTCCTTGAGACAACTGTGGGTTAATTACCATCTATGAGCACTCTGAAAGTGCTGGAAAACAGTGCATCACCTGTCACACTGATTTGTCCATTTAGCAGATGATTTTTGATAAGTTGAGGACATTAAGAATCACATAAAAAATTAACATTATGTAAAGACTTGCTGAGCAGGCCATGTAGGCAGATGAGAGCATGATGACAGCTGAAAATCATTAGACTGATACTGATTAATAAAAATATAACAAAAATTAAATTACAGGGAAATGAACCTGCAGAAGCAGAAGTACTTCTAAAGTAAATTCTTTTTTAACCAATGAAAAGAGGAAGAATAGATTTTCTGGTTCTTTCAGATACAGAAGAACCTTGTATGTCTCATGTTCAGACATTTAAAAAACATCAGGTAGTATCAGTCAATTGCAGTTCTCCAGTTCTGTGGTTCCAAGGCATCTGAAAATATTCCAGAATGGAATGGATTTTGACATACTGCTCTGTACTATCACTGTGAAGACAGCCAGCTTATTATAAGAATAGTTTTCAAAATTAATTTTATCCACTTGTGAGCATCCTGTGTTCTCACTCTGAGTGTATTTAGCAATGATGCACATCATTTTCCCATTGAATCTTTAAGAAATCTTATCTTTCTTGGACAGGGGTATAGGATGAAATTTAAAGAGATGTAGGAATTGTGACCAGAATGAGGATAACTGAGAGATAAACATTTGTCCTGTGGTGGCTGGACAGAGAACAAATTCATAATGATCACATAGCGTCTGTGAAATAGCAGGACTCCTTACGAAGTCTCTTTTGCATGCAAAGCTTCCAGAAGAATCAGAAACACACACTCAGAAGCAGAAACAAAAAATAAAAACACACAATATATTTAACAAGGACTTAATCATTCCCTACATAATTGAGAAAGAGGCCACATTCTAAACTCCCTTAATATGAAATTAATTCCAAGCATGAGGAATGTCTTTAACATCTCAGTCATGGTTTTTCTATTTGTGAATTATGAGGTGTTCACCACTCTCTGGGGATTGAGCTTTTAATCACACAGATGTCCATTATAAATCCTCTGTTTGCTTAGTAGTACAATAGGTGAACTCACAGCATCTTTGCGCTATAATAAATCTGCAGGCTCAGACAGAATGCTCATGATTACCTTCTAAATTCTTCCAAGGTCATTCTACATGATTTCATGCTACATAACATCCTTTGTCAGTCCATTTCACACTGAGAAAAGATCATGATAAACATTGATTTTTCCCTGCTGGTATACCTGAATTCCACCACATCACCCTACCACACATACACATGCACACTCTGATACACCATCTTTCAGTCATTTGATTCTATGTTACTGTGTAGAACCTGAAAATTCAAACACCAAATATGATAAAAGAAAAAGAAGCTGTATTTGGTGCAATTATTTGAAGACTAGACTGAAAAAATGAGAAGAAATAGGTGTTTATTCCAGTGGGAAAAACATTCCTGGAAGTAGATAAAAGAAACCCTCCACAAAACTACCCAACAACAACCTGGGAACTGAACCAGTAAAATATGTGGGGTAAAAAGTCCTCTGAACAAAGTATTACTTAAAAATAAAGTATGTTCCAAGTCCACAGTTTACAAATGCACACAGAAACATGCTTCAAATTGTTGAAGATTTTAAATGTTAAAACAAATAACCAAATTTCGACCAAATGTTTTTTTGACATGTTTCACTTAGCAAATGCTCTTCATGAATTACTCACCATCAAACAAAAGACAAGAATGCCTGCACAGGCACAGAGTCCCAGCCCCAGATGCGGTTCCTCAAGCATTCTGGCATGAAAGGAGTGAAGAAGGTGCTAATAATACTTCTCTCAAGAGAGTTAGGAGTCCTGAAAGAAATATTCACAGGTACGGACAAAAATTAGCTGCCTGATTTCTACTGAATCTTATTGCCTCAGGTGACTCATTATCTCAATGACTTCCTCTCTATGCAGAGATTTAAGATTAATGGATTAAATTCCCTAAATTCTTCGTGAATTTATTAGTTAATATGATACTGCTATTTGCCATTTGATTAAAAATTGTTGAGAGTTCACTTTATCCTTTTATAAAGACCAGAACTGTCTTCTTTTAGTCCAAACAACTGTTTCTCACTGCCTCAGGAACAACAGACACAATGTCAGCTCCCCAGCAGACAGCCTCTCATGGTCCCTAGCAGTGCCTGTGATTTATCCAGTTCCTTTCTCTAAGGACTACTAAAAGTCTGGGTTTTCTTCTCCTTTTCTACCTAGAAATACTGTTTGGGCAGGATTTAAAGCTGCCAAAGCAGTCAACATGCAGAGAATGGTTTTCACACGCAGCAGCTAACAGTCATATCACACTTTTCCCAGCTATCCTGTATACTGCATAACATGGCCCCTCTCCAGCTGCTCAATGATTAATAGGATTGCTGTTAATCAAGAAAAATATTGATCCAGTTTGCAAAAATGTGCCATAGTGAGTAACATCTACCCCTTGACCTTTACTTCATGATATGGCTGTACTTGAATAACTTGCATCATGTAGGAAACAACACCCCTTACAATGTGTTCTCCTAATGTGCTATTGCCATTCCTCATAAAAAACCAAATGTTTGTAAAACTGCTTTGGTAAAAATGAAATGGTTTCACTTTCCATGGGGCTATGGTGAAAGCTTAGGAATGGGGCTTTACTACTGGTGTCATACTACTAGCACACACTGAGTTTTACTCAGTTTTTGCCACACCCAAGTAAAACCCACTTTATGAGACCTGTTTATGGAATGTCTATCTGTGTAAAGGAAGACGCTTGCCTACTTACCACCTCAGGAAATCAGCCCTTCCACAACATATTCCTCAGCTCTGATGACAAGTTTAGGAAGTCTCTGAGCTGGCGCTTCCTTGTAGATCATCATGCTTGGTAGCAACCAACAGATTTAGCTAAAACCTTTTTGGAACCCATTTACACTTTCAATCTTCACAGTCTCTTATGGCAATAAATTTTGCAACTTAACAACATGCTGTGGAAAAGGTAGTTCCTTTTAACTGTTTAAAACCTGAAGCTGTATTTTGGATAGTCTATAATTTTCCATCTGAAATTCAAAGACAGATTATCAGTAGTTTTAGAATATGTCAGAAAAACAGTATTTTACCTAAATGAATGACAGAATTCAATTCTTCGGTGACTAGCAAATACCGATTCCAGTACCACCGATGAAAGATTTAACTACCAAAACTTACATTTGTCTCCCCTTCAGCACAAGGATGTGTTCTGAATAAAGTCTGATGAATTTTCCATTGATTTCCACATAAAAAAATTCTTTTTTTAAAGAGTTGTAAGTTGAAGACAACAGACCAGAGCAGACAGACCTGGGTCTTCGAAGTCAGAAATCTATACAATGACACTATGAAATCATAACTCTGCCAACCACATGCTAAAATTCAACTCAGCATATTAGAGGTTTGAGAGAGCTGAGGTCTGAAGAGGGCTGCAGGTGCTGATGATGACAGGACTCAGTGGTATGTCATGTACAAAGGGTACTGGTGGGTTCCCGTGCAACACTGCAAATTTGGCTTCAGCAGCCCCATTTGATCCATGTGTTCCCCTGTCTGGATCACCCAGAAACCTCTACATTAGTCACACTGATTTCAATATTAATGAAGAAAAGCTTACAAAGAAGGTGTTTAGCTCTGAACCATCTTCCTGAGAGAGCTGTTTTTCATACTTTAAAGCAGATCAGAGAAACAACAGCAAGAGGTATAAGAGAGGGAAAGTTTACGTTCACAAGATGGCAGATGATCTAACAAGCATTGTGCACTTTATTATCTTGAGATGTCATGCACCATGCCTGAGTTAAAACTAAAACTGAAAACAGCAGGACCATGCAAATGGGCCAAGATAACAGAATCCCTATGTATTTTGAAACTCAAAATTGATTTTGATCTAGTAACTAATGTGATCCATTATGTTCTTTACTGGGAATATTTCTGAGAGTCCTGCTAAGGTTAAAGCATAACTTACAAGAGCATTTACAGTATAAGCATATTCACTGAGTGATTAGAGATCAAAACTGAATGACAAATGCTATCCCTGAAAATTCGGTATAGTAAAAAAGATGTACTTTATAGTTGTTACTTTGACATTTTTTGTTGTTCTTGGGTTTGGTCTTTGCTTTGCAAATGCAGCACTCTGAAGGTTAGCTTTTCTGAGTCCTGTCAGCTTCCTTGAGCTGGAATTATGGAGGAGATTTCTGCTACTGTAGCAATGAAAATGAAGAGATGCACAATATACATACAGAGAATTCTATACTGAGTATGTTATTAATCTACATTCCAAGTCAATATTAGAAATAGACTTCTAATGTGGCAGACATACATGATATATCTTACATTAAAGTTCGGTGTCAGAATAGGTACATTTTGAGATAAAGTTCTGAATACACAAACAAACAGACACACGCTATTCTGTTTAGAGCCTGAGCTTTCATTCTTCGCTGTATCAAATCTCCCACTGAAGTCAATTGTCTTAATCTGATTTACACCTTGGCACTGCTACTAATGCGCACAGAGCCCAGCAAATAGCCCAGATTCTTCCCTGCATAAAGACAGCTTTGTGCAAAATATCTCTAGAGTGACTCTAATTAGCCGTGCAGGAATGTCCTACAAGCACCATCCATTTATGCTGTAGGTCCTGTGCTGCCACACAGGCTTTGCTGCAAATGAAGAGGAGACATTGTGACAGGGCAGGGGGTATTAAACCAAATTCCTCCCTCACAACAAATTCTCTACAGGTTTATGAAGTAGAAGAGCTGCAAGCTGTGGATGAGAGACCCGACTTGGAAATGGGAAAAAATAATTTCCTCCCTAACCGGAAGCGCATCCACAAGCAGAAGAGGATCCTGCTCAAGCTGTAGGACAGAGTAAGGCGATTACTGCTGAGAAGTGGAATACAACCACCGCTGAGGGATACCATTAAATCAGCAGGTCCTGGATGAAAGGAGTCTGGGAAGAGATAATGCAACATGTAAGCAGGGAGAAGTGTTAACTGACACATCTGAATATTCTGACACATCGATTCTCATACTGATGTTATACAATTTTTTCCCCCAGATTTGAAAAAGTGGGATCTTGGCAGGTATACATTTCAGAGTCTCAAATTTTATGCACTGGAGGGCAAACACAGGTGGCCTCAGAAGGCAGTAAAGATGGGGTCTGCAAAATTAAGCCCTGTCCTAACAACTTTAGTTCAGTTAAACCTTTCATAATAATATGAAGCTCTGAAAGTTTTAAGGGCTAAAAAAATTAAATGGTTCCCAGGAGAATTAATTCAACAAATAGCAACTAATAAGATCAGTGGCTCCAGGGAAATTCAGCAAGTTTCTTGTGTTCAGAGACGTAACAAGCCCCTGTACAGAGCACACAAAGAATAGGATGCAATTTTCTGAATATACAGTGAAATTCAAAGTGAAAACTGAACAACATTAAAAACCATGAAGCAGTTCTTGGTAAGATTTCTGACTTTATACCTTGCAAAGAAGCAGGTATCACTCTAAATGACTTCCAGAAAGCAAGTAAAAATGTACTTCTGAAGGCCGTCCTTTGCCATGAGCAGATGTAACACACCCCCACATCACTTTTTGCCAAATGTCTGCAAGACATGCGATTCAAACAATTTTCCTGTAACTCTGATGACGTACAAGTAGATCCAGAAAATACAGCTATGTCTTTAGCAATTATTTCCCATTCTTCTCAGTGTAGTCTCTGTTCCAGTCTCCTTCTAAGACTGGTCTCCCAAGCGCTTATCAGAACACACTCCAGCATTTGGAACATTTCTCTCTCTCAGTTTTCTCTTGTTTTAAAGTTAAGTATCTGTGGCTTTCTCTCTACAGAGTCCAGTTCAAAGAGAGATCACATTGATGCTATGACAACAGAAAATTGAGTACTATTAGTAGTACATCTTTGCTTATACATTAGAGCATGTTCTTAGCATCAGCATGAGCACGGACAGAAAGCAGCATGAGTGCAACAACATGCCTGATACAACAATGAATGTTCACTGAAGCAGCTGTGGTCAGTTATCAGTATAATCATTTCTGAAACAAACAATTTTGCAGTGATACAGTGAACTGTTTTCTGCAACTGTCAAAGTTTTTCTAATTTCTAAAGGAAGGAAAGTGCAAGAAAAGAAATTTTATCTGTATTAGTACTTCAGACAGCATAAAGTTTGAAGATATTGAAGTCAGGCAACAAGATACAGTGTAGAAATACCTAGCTGTAAAATTCAGCTCCAGGTGACCGTCTAGGTTTATAGCAATGTCCCGTTTTGTGGGGTAGTAGTATAGATGTAGAGCCTGTTTGGATCCTTGCTTATTTTATTTCTCAGAGTTAAGAATTGTAACATTATATAAATGACACCTCTTTGGCTCTTAAATCACTTGGCTGTCTATAATGGATGTAATAAATGTTTCCTATTCCAGTACTACAAAAAATGGTCTAGGCGGTTTTATCCATTTGGCAGTGGAACTCACTTGACCGTGATGTATGGCACGCTTGTTATTTATTTGCAGAGGCTAGAAGGCAAATGTGCTATATGAGAACAGTTCTTTAATGTAAAGCATTAAATTAAAAGCTCACCCTCGGGACTTTGACTGCCAACAGTGGTAAATGGATGCCCAAGATAACACAGGAGCTGTTACTATTTAAAATATGCCATTTGATATTAAACTTTTTTATTTAACAGCAGATTTCCACCCTGTCCCCCTTCCTTCAGCATTATAGACTATATCCTTTCCATGCAGGTTTACACGGGTATTGGGAACAAGGCTTGTCTCATTGTGCAGATATACATCAGATCATATACCTTAATATTTTTGCGTTTCTGTAATTTCAATACTTCTAGATCAGGTGTTTCAATGGCTCATGTTAATACAATATTTGTAATTCTTACTATTTAAAATTATCTCACCCTTGAGGGTAGTACTGCTATCCCCACATACAGAGTGCAGATGAAGCACAGAAAGGCTAAGCTTCCGATTTTTAAAGACTGCGTTGCTCAACCTATAGTTCAAGGACTACACCAGTTTTGGAATTTTTTTTCCAAGAATGACTCAGGATTTGACAGATTGTGGCAGATTGTTCAGGAGTGTCACCTGAACTGCAAGTCTCCCCATCCCAGCTGACAGCTGACGAAAATCTGCTCCACCCAAATTGTCTCGAAAGCCAAGATCAGACCCAACTGGTCAGGAATCACAGCAAAAGTATCACATCCATTCCCATCTTAGAAAGAATACAAATAATTTTTTCATCAGTGTGTTTTTGTACCATTTATGTAGGAACTTTAAAGTTTGTCAAGGGATTCCAGCCAATTAGGAAATCAGAATCTAGTATTGTAGAAAGAACTGCTATATTTAAACAAACAAACCCCAAACAACCAAAACCCTATAAAAGACCACAACAGCCAACCTTTACGGATCATTCTGGAACAGCATAAATCAGGGCTTTTCTCTACTGCTCCGCAGGTTATGATGAAACTGTTGAAATAAACAGTTATAAGGATGTTAAGGCTATGAGATAGAGCAAATATATTTCCATGATCATAAACCCTCCCTCACCTTCTGTTCTTTCAAAACCATTTTTCAAGCTATAGAATTTAAACAAACGGACAAAAAACCCAAAACATGCAAGTAATCAAAATGTTTTTATAATTTCATTCATTATCTTACTAATTTGTTTAAAAAACCCAGTAGCTACATTGTACAGCAGCATATTTACAAACCCAGTTATCTGCTCTTGTTATCATCTAACATTTATCACCAGGCAGTGTTCAAGTGTTTCAGATGTGATTCTGAAGCAATCCTAACCAGCAATTATCACTCTGCTACTAAAATATATATATATTAATATACATTCAGGAAATATGTATTTCAGGAAACTTGAAACATTAGCACAGTGCCTTATCTTCCAAAGCCTGTCAAGCTGAACAAGCTCAATATGCTTTTTTTTTTTTAACTTGTAAAAAGCTGCAACAAAAATATAAAAGTTTTCATGTTTCAGTTCAGAAAGAAATGACTGCAGAAATTTTGGCTTTTTCAATTTGTTCTATATTTGAAGTAAATCTACTGAATGTTGAAACAAGACTATTTTTGAGACATGTCTGTGTTGATGCAGATGTTATAGCAGTTTTCTACTGTCAGCTGGATGTCTGACTATACTTGGAAATATAGCAAAAATCTGACATTAGCTAAGGAAATTTTCCACAAAAAGGAAAAAAACCTTAAACACCAAACAAGTATTACAGATCTCTCTCCCTAAAAGGCTCATTTTTATGACCAATACTAAAAATGTAGTGAGCAATAGCAACCTGAGGAAGATTTGAAGGAAGGTGATCACTTTATGCAAGGTCAAGTTTCAAAATTCCCCGGAACACAAGCAGCCAACACCATGGATTCTAATCCTTGGGGAATTATTTCTTGTCCTAATAGAAGAACAGACAACAGGGATAAATGAAGGCAAACACAACATTTGTTCCACTTGGGGACTGAAATGAAGACTCAATATTTAAATTTCACAGCATCGTCTTGCTCCCAGTCCCCTTATCCCAGGGCTAGTGGATAAGGGATGAGCCGCAGGGACACAGAGTCCTGATGCTCCCCTTTGCAGGACAGCTGTGTACCACGGACAGGGATTTGGGGAGCAGGAAGTTGAGGGACTAAGGTATAATCCCATAACCACAGGCAGATGGGGAAACTGAAGAAATATTAGATCTCCTGGACACATCTCACCAAAAACATAACAACACAAACCCATGCTGACAGTAACAGAGAGAGGATGGCAGCTGCAGGCATTGTAGGAGCAATTGAGGTAATAAACCAGGCAAAACCCAAAACACTAAGAACAGAAGAGAAAGCAACCAGTGATCATAGCGACCAGTGGCCTGGAAACTCTTCTCTACTGCCTGTCAGTGAAAGATCTAAAGTGCATCAGAGTTTGCCTTGCTGGGGGTTCACTGTTTGTACAGATTAACTCACTCCGAGCTTGTGGCTGAATTTCTCAATTGAACCCTAAATAAAATGTTGTTCAGCAACTATTAGAGGGCATGGTTAAATGGAACAAACCAGCAGCACAGCAATCAGAAGTGAACTCAAATGCTTACCATAGAAAAATCATTAAAACCATCAGCTCAGTCAATCACCTCAGAACAGCAGCAGTTCAGAAGGCAACAGGATGCTGATACCTATTCCCCACAGGAAGTCCTCAGTTATATGTTATTCAGAATATTAACTAAAACCTGATCACTATACTAAGAATAGTTCCTGAACTTTGATCAGTAGCCTTTTTTATACTTCTTCAAAATGCATAGAAAGTTTTGATTCCTTTTTTTCTAATTATGAAAAATGTAATTCTCTTGTTTTAGTTTGTCAGGACACATAACATAGGAAACATACCATTACTTAAAGTATTTTACCTCTCCATTTATTTTCAGAAGGGATGGAAGGGTGTTGATAATATTCAGGATAGCTTAGAGTAAGATTAGGTTTAAATCTGAATCATGGTTTGATTTCAGTAGTACAATAATTCTTCAAGCAGTTCCCACGCAGATACTTCAAAATTACCACTCACTGGTAATCACATTACTTAAATCCATATCTAATAAAATTTCTGCTGCAAATAATGGAAAAATGAAGTTAGAAAGCTGTTGATCTTGTAATACATCAACCAAATTGAATGTCAGAAATCTTGTGGGAAGTTGGGTATTCTCACAAATTTCTTCCAATTTCTGCAAACTTCTCTTTTTGCAAATGGACTGTAAAACAGTCTTAGATTTTGGGTCCCAGCCAGACCAGCCAGAGTTAAATTTAATAAAAAAATCGAATACATGCAATTTATATGTCTTTTATTTATTTGTATGTTACTCCTTTGAATTTCTATGATCTCAGCGTAGCTGAAGAAACTATATAGACAGTGGAGATGCTCCCGACAGGCTTTCTGTCATAAACGGCTCATGTTCTGTCTTTAATCTCAATTAAAAGGTGGTGCAGAATGAAAATGCTTTTCCTCTATAGGTAAAGAAGAGGATAGAGACAAATGAGGGAAGGAAGGGGAAGAGTGCTGCCTTAATGCAGGTTCAATTCCATCTATATTTCAGGAGAAAACCTTAATCCAGTTTTCAGACATCAGTATACACAGATCTGCTGATTCATCCAAACACGGCGAGTGGACAGCACCTTTGCTCCTGTTTTTAGTACGGGAGGTGCCAAGAATTATACTCCTGCCATCTCCTCTTGCTGTAAGAGTGGGAGTGGGAGAGAAAACTAATTACTTCAAGTGCATTAGGTACATTAGAAGGTTAAATTAGAATTTAATGTAAGAAATGTTAGCAATGACATGGGATTCTTAATGAAGAGCCTGAAAACCACTTCAAAATAAGAAAGGAAAAGGGAGCTGTGTAAGGGAAACTTCTTTCCTAGCAATTCCACCACATTATACTTCAGTGCATTGCTAAACACTGCATTCACCTTCTACTTTAACAATGGTAAACTCAGGGGTCTCACATGAAATAGGCTATTTCATCCAAGATGGTTTAAGCCGGCCTAAGGAGTGACAAGAGAATAGAGCAAGCAGTCAGTGCTAATGACAGCATACCATTCTTACAGACTAAAGGTTGAGCAATGAATTTAAATTATAAAGTGTCAGGATGCCCAAATGCAGGTACCTGATAACAAACCTGAAGCACCAAGCTTTTGCAGATTTCTTTTGTGGAATTTCAATAAAGCCTTTTAGCCTTTAGCACTGATTTTTTTTTTTTTTTTTTTTTTTTTTTTTAAATCTAGAAGCCACTAGATACAATCTTTTATGAGAAACTCCATCTTTGCTTCCCTTCAAGAGAAATTGTGTTCAGGGTAAATGAAGCATAATTATGAAATGTGGACAGTTATGCAATTTAAAAAAAAGCAAAATCCCCAAGCAAACTCTTTGATTTATTTGTTCCTGATCCTGATAAATATCTGTATTTCATTTGCTTTTAATGTAGCAACTTTTAAAATATGATTTTAGTTAAAAGTAACAACTCTTATGACAGATTTTGTTATTTAGTGCAAACACCATCATTCTCATCATATATATTTAACACAGTCACAAATATGTGTATAAATGAAATTATATAAGGACTAAAAAATTTTGGTCCTGACCTTTTAAAAGCTTTGCATATTCTTCCGAAAGTTTGCAATTATATCAGTCCTTGCTTTTATAATTCTATCACTCTGTTACCCCAATTTAAAAGGAATTTGTCCTATATCTAAATGTGCTTACCCTTTTTTAAAATACATAATTTAGGCTTTGTATCTTTTTTGCTTTTACCTTGATCTCATATTAATTAATTATTTATTGGGATTTGGTTACTATTTTTGGTTATTTATCTTTCTCAATTTCTTTTTCTGCTAAGTCCTCCAAATTTATATTTGGAGATAATTTTTCAGATGTGATTCAATGTTTTCAACAGACTAAGCTGATGAAACTTTGAAGTTATATTTCTTTAAGAAAGTCTTGTTGCATAAAAACATTACTATTGTCTGACACTCACGAAGTTTATCAAAATTTCATTTCAAGGTCCTCCCCCCAAAATGAATATTTTCTATTTCAGACTATATTTAATTTTCACTATGTTTTGACCACAATCAAAGAATTAAATAAAAATAAAACATCTTTTGTTCACCTGAGGCATTTTATTGAAGGTTTTCCTTTGCAGACCCTCATTCCTTCCCAATCCAGTCGCAGAAGAATCTTTCTAAACAGTTTCTGAAGAAGCGCAGTCATGTTATCTAATCCTGGGCATGTAATATAGGTGCATAAAATAGGAACATAAATTTCCATTGGAGAGATGTACTCATAATTTGCTGTCTAGGGGAGATTACCTCTTCTCACTGACTATTCTGGGAGCCTATGCTTTTAAAATAGGCATTTTACTAAAGGCAGGCAGTATGAATAACCCACATGATGGAAAATCTCAAGCATGTAAAATCACTTCTTCACCAAATGGATACGAGGAAACAGTTTCAGAAGAGCATTATGCAAATTGTACAATATATTTATTAGAGTCTTCCATTAAAAATAATTCTTTTAAATGTGCTTGAAAGGTGAAATACCTGACAAAGAATTCTGCTGATCCAAGTTAATTTAGGGAGGTGGGAAAAGGTTTTGTTTGTCATTGTACATACAGGGCAATGTTCTAGTCTTCTGGAAAACCAGGCTAAATTTCTATATTTCCAGCTAATAAGGAAAATTCACTTAAAGAAGCACTGATGGCAAATGCATCCATAGCTTCAAGTTAAGCCTGTTTCACATACACAATAATTTTTGGCACATAAACGAAAAGTCTGTCCATTTTGCTTTTTCCAGGTGTGTGAAACCAAGTAAATAATTCTCACCATGAATGAACTGATGTGAAGTGTACTTAAAATTAATTTTTAACTTGCATTTGATGGAGACCCCAGCTTTGAGTTTTGTAACAGCCTTTCTGCAGGAAATCTCTCCAATAACAGGAAAATGCACTGCAATGATATACCTACTTTAATTCTAATTTGACAACATTAACATGTCCCAAACAGTAAAACATTTAAATTTAATATCAAAGATAAAAATAACACAAGTCTCACCCTCCATGATGGGATCTGAGTCACCAAAGCACTGAAAAAGATATTCTAGACCCATCCTGACCCACTCCTCCTGAAAGAAATTATAAATCTTTTACACCTAAATGCTCAGTTTAATAAAAATGAGAAAACCAGAATATTTAAAAATAAACTCAAAACACAGAATGGAGAGTAAAAAGTAACCCTTCCCACCTGCTGTGTCCTTGGAGGCATGTCATCAACTCCAGGGCTGCTTGCAATTAAGACCTGTCTGAACTGCAGCAAATTTAATCCTCTCTGGTCCATAGCAGGCTCCTTCCATCCCCTTTAAGGTCCAACCAGTAGCTTACTTCATCCATTCTACAGCAGCTGCTCCTTGTCACCATCCTCTTTTCACAGATTACCATCCTCTGTCCCTCCAGGGATATCAATTCCACCTTACCATCAGAAAGGCAATAAATTGTGAAGAAAAGTTGAAAATAAAATAAAATAAATTACAGATACCTTCATTCTTTGAGGCCTTTTGACAATTTTATAGAACTCAGCAAAGCATTGACAGAACTGAGATAAAATGGCTTGCATGCTTGATAAAGAAGGTAATTCAAATTAAGTATAAGTTTTCCTGTACACTGCGTATCAGGAACGGTAATTTGGAACAAAGTGGAATTGCTTTACTAGAGTGACATGCTATGATAAGAAATTCCAGATAAAATGTAGATTTAATGATAGAAAATGTAGTTACCCTGAAATGATGTAATTAGTGAAGGAATGTGGCAAATTTGTACATTATATGAGGCATCAGCCCTCCTTCCCAATGGCACTTAATATCAAAGAGAAATTAATCAAATTGGTAGAAAAATTGATATCTTAACCAACATCTTATTTTGATCACTTGAAGTCTAAATTTACCCACTAAAATACATATGATATACTCATACAAATGAAGAATAGTGTAATGCTATCTTTGTGCTTACTTTTTGAATGATCAATACAATAGTTAATTCTCCTTGCATTTAGTGAGATACACTTAAACGCTAAAACAATACCTCAAGGTCCTTCATCTATCTGAGAGTGGGTAAGTATGGGTTACCTGTCCTTGATTCAACTTGTAGTATGGCTCTACAGGTGAGATTCAGATCACATTCTGTCTTTTAGTATCTAAGTGAAATGAGATATTAAAAGGTCCCAATTGTTACCTCCTACATGTGTTGTACCTGACTATATGGGTGACAGCCTGGAAGGGAAAGTGTTTGCTCCTTTCTGATATTATACCTATTATTTAATAGTTAAAAAAATCATTACTCCTTACCTTGAGATCTAGGGGAAAAGATGATCATAATCCAGGATTCAGATCCACATCCAGACTCTTCCTCTAGTCCCATAAGTGTAGCTCATAAATAAGTCTACTTCTTGTTGCTTCCTTGGCAAATTCTGCATGAACTATTTCCAAATAATCCCACAGTCACCCACAAACATTCTCAGTCATGTTGCTGCAACTTTACTGATGACAGGGGTTTGCATGGGGTAAGGGAGGGCACAAAATAGTTCTGTGAGTGGAACTTCATTAGCCATTATGTTAATAAAACGAGCCAGAAGAGAACTCTTAATCCATCTACCAGAGATGTCTGGGTTCTGCAGAATTAACAGAAGCAAAATACAATTGTTTATCTTCATGACAAATGATAGAACTGAATCCACCTGGAGAACTGATCTGTTACAGAGTCATTCCGTGCAGTAGGACTGTGCTTTAAGTTGTCACATCAAGCCATCAATACAATTCTTCTTTATCACAAAGCGCCTCTCATATTGATAATACTTATCTTCTACTTGCAACTGTTGATCTTACTTAATGAATATTTATCTTGCATAGAGCAGGAGGAAGTCTTTGTGATTATTCACACAATGCACTTTATTTATTTCAATAGAAAAAGTAGTATTATTATCTGAAAAACTGTTCCACATAGTTATTAATTAAAAGCCAATACTTCTTGAATAATATTAAGTTTCAGATATTTCCTTCACTGGATTACAAAGGCAGCAGGTTCTGATCGTTCATAAAAATGTGTATATAGCTATAAATTCAGATTTTTAGATAAATAAATAATATGGCAAGAGCCCCCGCAAATCTTTGAATTAAAAGCAAGAAACTAATGTCTATTTCTAATGGCTTATTTACAGTGATAACTAGAAACCTGAACATCCACAATTACCACAAGAACCCTAGTAGAATAACTAACTTTTTGCATAGTATATTGCGCAGTTTAAATATAAGCCAATTTGTCCAATAAAATTATGAAAGACAATATGCCAGTTTAATAAAGCAGACTCACAGGACTGTAATCTCAAAATATTAGTGAATTAAACAGTCATTTACTGTGATTTCTCTGCCCACATGAGCAGCAAAACTGAACATCTAAATGCTCCAGAATAGAAAGCAAAATCAAACACAGAGACTGTCGTGGTCTTACCATCACCTCATGAAAAAAAATAAATAACTACAATCTGCATCTTTTATCGTCAGGTGCCCTACAAATCTAAAACTAGTAGAACCTCCATGACCCTCTCCATCAGTTTTTGTTTTGCTACAAGTACAGCAGTAGATAAGAGTCTACGCTGCTTTATCCCAGGGTATGGATCTCTTTATTGTTCTGCCGTGCAGATAGTCAGCTGCGGTTTCCCCTTCCTCTTCCTTTTCCCACACCTTCAAGCAGATTAATTGCTCTAACTATATTTTCCATGATACCTCACTTTTTGGGCACCCACATTAATGTTAACTCTGAAAAACTCCATGTCCTTGGTAAAAAATATTCAGGAAAACAATATTAACATCATAATCCACCATGCCAAACACTAGGGACACTAGTTGCCCTAATGAACAGAGAATGCTAGAGGATATTGTAATCCAGTATCAACATAGAGCAGCACTGATGAATTCTCAGTGCTGGCTGATGTAAAATTCATAAAATCTTTGTCTTTTCACTTAGTGCAGGCCTCCTGAGAATAAGTATCCCCATTGACCTCAATAGGCATACAAGTAAACTGATTCAACAAATGTCCCTTGAGTGAGAAGTGAGTTTGTATTCAACTCATTTCTCAAATGAAAATATCTGCTGTATAAAGAGCATTCTTCATGATATTTCCATAGAGCAGACGAAGACTGTTCTTCCAACATTGTAATTCAGATATGCTAAAGTAGTTTGCCAAATCATTATATTGTCGCTAAAGTGAAACCTTAATTTTCAAGTGCTATAAGTACTAATAAAAGAAAGATGCAAGATGTACTTAAACTCAGTATGACACTTCCTGTTTGAGAAGCTACACACCATAGTTTTCCACATACCGTAATTTTACGCAAACCATAGTGAAAAACTAAGGAGCTGGTTCTTCAATCCATGAAGAATGGTACAGAAACACTTCCATACTGTTAGAAGACAAATACACATTAATAAAACCTGATTTAATTCTTCCTGAAAGGAGGTGTGATATAGTTACCTTGCAGATGTTTGCAAAAATTAAATAATATCATAGGAAAACATTCCCACTTTGTCACGTGAAGACTTGTCCAAAATTCTCGGCTGAATTTTGTCTAGAGTTTTGAATGACAGAATAGGTTATTTTGTCATTACATCATGAACAAGTAGATGCTTTCTTGCCCAAAGAAGGAAATGTCACATCACCTCAGCTGCAGTGGTATTCCAGTCTCTCCTTTGCCTCATTCTGTGTGAACCTTTCCCATATCTCTTGAGAACTTATTTGTGAAATACAAAAATGATAATACGTTTATGAAAAAAACTTAACTAACCAGTAAATAGTTTTGAAGATCATAATATCTAAAAGAGCACACTTGGGTTATTTGTTAATCGTAGACTTGCTCCTACACAGCCTAAGAGATTATGAAATTTATTTCAACGAGACTCCAGGATAGTTTAATATCTTTTTTAAAAATGGATTTATCATCATCTACTACTACAGCTACAACTACTACTACTACTACTTCTACCTATTACGGAAAATAAACTGACCCTGTGTTCAAGTGAGACAGGCTACTTGCAAAATGTGTCCTGTAACATTGGTGGATATAACTTTTAAATAAATAAAATACATAAAACTAGGTTCCCATTTCATCCCTCCTTTCTCTAAAAGGCATTTTGAGTTCCACAGTCAAGAGACATGTAGTGCTGGGAACAAAATCAAAATTCATAGAATTAAGGGGGGGAACGGGGAAGCTGGATAGGACCTCAAGACATATACTAATCCTCTTCTATTCCCCAAAATAAACCACAATTATGTCATTCCCAGTAGGTACTTGTCAACTGCACTCTAAACTGTTCCTAAATTTGGAGACTCTATAACCTCCTCAGACATTCTATTCCAGCGATATTCTACCTGGCCATTAGAGCATTTTTTCTCATTATGTCTAACCTAAGCCATACTTGTTTATACCATTATTCTTATCCTCTCCATGATGGATGTAATGGAGTAACATATACCTACTCTTTTACACTAATGGTTTTTGAATAATAAAACTAAAACTGTCCTGGTTTTGAAGTTCTTTCCCTTAGGCTAAACAACATTAATTAATTTCTTTTTCTTCAAAAGATACAATCTGAAATCTTTGGAAGCTATCCCAGCAGCTTTCTTCAAACAGGCCCAAGAACATGTCCTTCCTGAAGTGCTATGCCCTAGACAGGACATGTGACTTCAGTTTGGTCTCACTAATGCTAAACAGATTTGAAATACTACTTCCCATATTGCTCCGCATAACTACATGAATTTATATCTCAGCGAAGCTGAGTTGTAGTTGTAGTAGTAGATGATGATAACTGTTCTGCAGTTACAGACTTACCTGCTATTTGCTGAGATGTATCTCTTTGGTTCCAAAGATCAAAAAGTATTTTCTTTTTCTAAGATCTAGAACTGTTTGGAATTTGTTAGGAAATGGCTTTTTCTCACCTTGATAGAAAAAGTGAATGACACTTTTTTCTTTTTCTTAATTCTTATCAAAAAGGATATGAAAATGTTTGGATGAATAAATTTCGTTTATGACCTCCTAGATCCTTATGAAATGCTCTCTTAACAAATACATAATTATACATTTGTCTTTTTTTTACCTTGTCTGTTCTTTTTCTATAAAACACTTATTTTGCCCACAAACATAAACATAGTACTTACTTATTCCTAAGAATTTGTAACACAGGAGTTGTTACAAATATTGTAAAAGTCATTTTGTACAGCTTCCTGTCCACAGAAGGAATACAAAATATGTTGCATTTTAAACTTATGCTATGAATTTCAAAAGCTATTAAAGTAGCTTGAATAGATGTTCAAATAACAAAAGCACATGAATAAAAAGAATTATTTTAATCCATTTCCTGGGCAATTTATGCCCATAGTCTTTTGGGGCTTGGGTATTATTTAAAAGTGTATAGAAAACAAAAATAATGTCCCAGGAATCATTACAGTGACTTGAATATACTTTATACCATGTTAACTGACTTCACACATCATCTGGATATAAACTTAGAGTAGACCAGACAGGAAATATAAATATAGTTGAAGTAACATTAATTATTCTCCAGTTACATACTTGATATTTTCCTCCAGAATATCTATTTCATTCCAGAAGTCAAAGTTCTTCTCTAAAAGAACACCACTATGAGGTCTGGGGTTTATCCAAAATTATCCTTGCTGCAGATAAAACCAACCAATAATCCTAATTTTTTAACTTCTCTTACTGCTCAAAAAAAAAAAAAAAGAAGAAATTTTAAAAAAAGGTATGACATACTTGTGAAAAATCAGAATATGAATCCTATCTCAAGTGTTGTAAGAGCAGTTCAGATGCCTTTTTCCAGGCTAACGTTATACATTAGTTATGATGGTCTTGGATATTCCCCCTAGTGACCAGGGACAGTGACATGGTGAAAACATGCTATCTATCAGCTGGGCGCACAGGAGAGGCTAGGCATTTCCTGTGAGCCATGAGCTGCGGTCAGGCAACAGAGGTTATTGTTTCTCCAGTCAGTTAATTGTAGAGGAATATAGAATAATAACACAGTAACAGTAATAAGTATACAGTAACAGTACGTACACTACAATATGTACTATTGCACAATATTTTAATACATAATGATTTAACTTCTTTCACAGTACTGCTAGTGCTACAGGCTCCTACTAGTAAGCAGTGTGCTACTGGTAGGTAGGGAGCACACCACAGCATCAGGTCCTCCTTTTGCATATCATAATCAAGGATGAAAATTTTTGTCTGAAGCCACATTGAGGTTTTCCACTATTTCTCTTTTTTTTGAGGTCACAATATCTGCAACTCTTCGCAGGTGACATCTGACAGAAAAATAAACACTAATACATGTATGGTGCAGGTATTATTATTTGCAACTTTTCTGAGAACTACACTATACCAACACTGAAAGGCTTTGGATACACCTTAAAGCCCAGAAACAGTAAATGGGAGTCATGCCACATGTCGCCAAATGTCGCATTTTGGACCAAAAGCCAGCTCTGTGTGCAAAACACATTTCACAGGTTTTGGGGACAGACCTTTGAGTTGCCTCATTTTTCCCTAAATTGTCTCCAGTGAACAGAGCACCAGAGCAGTAACTATTCCACAGCATGCAGACATGTCAAGGCCCATCCCTTTCCAACCACAGACTCTTTAACAAGCACCTCGTTCAATTTGTGTCTAGCACTCCTCAGGTCCGAGGAGGGGCTGCAGAGCTAGTACCTTTTGTTAATAAAGGCATTTAGTCCACCATGTGAAGAGACATATTTTCTCCCTTTTCATATGTGTGTGTGGGGAAAATTGCACCCAGTGAGATTTGTGTATTTTCATACCTTTATCTAGAATAGATACTGTCATACTTTTTAGACTTGACATCCTGGGGTAAATCAGAAGTAACTTGATCCTTCACGTTCCCTCTGCACTCACAGACTGACCAGTGTGAACTCAAACTCCTCCAACATGAGACTATAAAACAGCTGAGTCCATCACAACGTACCGGAGATGCTGATGATTGAGAAAACTGTGACTAGAAATTCCGCCTCAAATGTACACTGAAAGTGGTTATAGGTAACAGATTTCTTGAAATTTTGCAGCAGATATTACATTACCCTAGAGGGTTGACCTGTGGCACTAGAAGATGATAGACATTCAATTTTAGTGTTGCTGCTTTTAATCAAAGGTTGTCAATCACACCATATTATTTCAACCAAAATTAAACACAGGCTTTCCCACACCAGCAAATGCTCTCTGGTAATAGACAAGGATTTCGTATGTTGCTTTATTTGCATTTAAGTCCAAATTTTCATAAAAATACCCTGGGGTTTTATGATTTTTACTAACATTCAGTTATCACTTCCAAAGTTCATCATATCCTAATGGAAGAATTTATGAAATTAATATACTGCTGACATTAAACCAAAAGATTTTCTCTGTTTCTGTAAGTTCAGAGTGAGAAAGAAATATTAAAAAAAAGAGTCAGATAGAAATGAGCTTTATGAGAGTTCATAGAAGGTGAAAACAATTCAAAAGAATCCTTTGTTTCTTTTAAAGGAAAAGATCATTTAAAGTTAAATTAATTTCAGATGCAATAGCCTACTTAAGGTTCATGAACGTGTATACATGAAATTCACTGTTGCACTCAATTGGCTTAAAAAGCCTTTATTCTAGACACTGACCACTAGCTACAACGAGCGAGTTCCCAGACAACTGATTTTGCAAGCCAAGAGCATGCCAAGGCTGTGTGCTCCTGAGCGAAGTCCAAATGGGTCAGTCATTTGACATTCCTGACAAAGTCCAGTTTATTTTCTACTTTCCTGAGAGACCCTTACTGAAATACTAATTTAGTTTGGCTGTATGTCTATGATAATTAGTAAATGTACATCTCAAAAAATACAATGGTACAACAGACTTTTTAATGAGAAAGGCAAAGTAAACAAAGTAAACGCCACTACATCCAAGTAAAAAATAACATCTTAAACCTTAAACAGTGTCTAGAAGCTTATTTCACTTCTTTCTTTTATTCAATGTTGGACAATTTATGTATAAACTAAATAATACAAACCTTCCAATGGTCTCATTAACTTTTGATTAATTATACTATGATAAAGTGATCTGTATTTTAAATAATGGACACCAAAATCTACAATTTGTTTTAAAACTGCTTCAGTTCTTCAGGTATCCGAAATTTTCCAGCTCAAATAATTAATTAAAATGTTTTTCTTCTTACATTAGCATCTGTTTCCAATTAAGTGATCACCATTTAAAAAGTCAACAACAAAAATCATGTTTTTACTACAGCAAGAATAAAATAGCCCACTGTATGGCTATAAAGAATAAAAGTGCTCACACTGCAATAATCTGAAAGGCTGAATTAGGCTGTAGACTGTAGTTATTAAAGGAAGTCATGCAGAAACATGCCCTTTAGCATGATACTTATTCTAAATTATATTACTCTTTTAAGTGCTTATTTTACAATGCGAATCTTTAAATTAAAAATGAGGCAGTTTTAGGTATATTCTGGAATGGCTTGTTTTCATCTTGTTAACCTGTAACCTTTTATCAAATAAGATCAGCCAAGTTCACTAACCACCTATGCAAAATAGTTGTTCTGTTTGAAATCAATCACCTCTGCTCTTACTTATTTTTCCTTCGTTCCCTAAGCCTCAGTTTGTTTCTGCATATTTAGGAATCTATGCAGTGTAACCCCAAGAGATCAAAATGAATGGGAGGACAATGTGATCTGTTCTGGGCTGGTATGGTGTGCTGTAGCTAAACCTGACCAAGGGCTATATGTAGTTATTCTGCTTCAGCTGCTTCACAGTTATAGCAATGCAGGGCTTTTTTTTGTTTAGTTTCAAAGGTTCAGTTTTTTCTGAACAACTAGAGGCTGCATCAAGTGCAGAGTGATTATTATTTTTATTTCTATTATTATATTAAGTATCAATTTGGAAATTAATATAGTTAGGAATATGGACAAAACACAACAGGATTGTGGAGCAAGCATACCCAGGGACATATTTGTGAAAATTTCACTTAACATATCTGAATATCAGTCAAGATTTACCCCATGAAATGGGAGACTGAAACACTTCTACTACCTCTTGGGAGTATCTAACTTCTCTGAACACCAAGTAAGCAGAAAGTAAGCAAACTGTTTAAGTGCAGTAGTAACCTAAAAGCCCCTGCATCAATCTGGGTGCTTAAACACAGGCATGCAGGTGTGAGCTGGCCTATGTAGACATTTCCTTCTGCTCTGAAGAGCAAAGTAGGTGGGAAAAGTGTAGAATGACCAGAGGCTTAGTTAAACTGACCGATTCAGTCAGAACAAGGGTCTGCAAGCACATGGGCTGGAAATAATTTACCACTATGCAGAAATGCAAGAAGAAAATTCTCACCTATGGGACCTGATGAGATGCATCCCAGAGTCCTGAGGGAGTCGGCTGATGTAGTTGCCAAGGCACTCTCCATCATGTTTGAAAAGTCCTGGCCATCATGTGAAGTCCCTGGAGACTGGAAAAATGGAAACATTGCACCTATTTTTAAAAAAGGTAGCAAGGAGGACCCTGGGAACTACCAGCCCGTCAGCCTCACCTCTGTGCCTGGCAAGATCATGGAGCAGATCCTCCTAGAAGCTCTGCTAAAGCACATGGAGCACAGGGGTGTGATTCGAGACAGCCAGCATGGCTTCACCAAGGGCAAGTCCTGCCTGACCAACACAGTGGCCTTCTAGGATGGAGTGACCACATCAGTGCACAAGTGAAGAGCTACCAGTGTCATCTATCTGGACTTCTGTAAGGTCTTTGCCACAGTCCCCCACAACTTCCTTCTCTCTAAATTGGGGAGATATGGATTTGACGAGTGGACTGTTCAGTGGATGAGGAATTGGTTGGATGGCCGCATCCAGAGGGTAGTGGTCAATGGCTCAATGTCCAGATGGAGATCAGTGACAAGTGATGTTCCTCAGGGGTCTGTATTGGGACCATTACTCTTTAATATCTTCATCAATGACATAGACAGTGGGATCGAGTCCACCCTCAGCAAGTTTGTAGACAACACCAAGCTGAGCGGTGCAGTTGACATGCCTGAGGGACGAGATGCCATCCAGAGAGACCTGGACAAGCTCGAAGAATGGGCCCATGTGAACCCCTGAAGTTCAACAAGATCAAGTGCAGGGTTCTGCACCTGGGTCGGGGAAATCCTCGATATCAATACAGGCTAAGGGACTGAAACCAGGACAGGGATGAAGTGACCAAGAGCAGCCCTGACAAGAAGGACTTGGGGATACTGGTGGATGAAAAGCTGGACATGAGCCAGCAATATGCTCTCGTAGCCCAGAAGGCCAACTGTATCCTCGGCTGCATCAAAAGAAGTGGGGCCAGCAGGTTGAGGGAGGGGATTCTGCACCTCTACTCCACTCTGGTGAGACCCCACTTGGAGTCCTGCGTCCAGCTCTGGAACCCTCAGCACAGGAAGGACATGGACCTGTTGGAGCAGGTCCAGAGGAGGGCCACAAAAATGATCAGAGGGATGGAACACCTCTGCTGTGAGGACAGGCTAAGGGAGTTGGGGCTGTTCAGCTTCAAAAAGAGAAGGCTCCAGGGAGACCTTATTGCAGCCTTCCAGTACTTGAAGGGGGCTTCTAAGAAAGATGGCGACAGACTTTTTAGCAGGGCCTGTAGCAATAGGACAAGGGGTAATGGTTTTAAACTAAAAGAGGGCAGATTTAGAATAGACATAAGGAAGAAATTTTTCACAATGAGGATGGTGAAACACTGGCCCAGGTTGCCCAGAGAGGTGGTAGATGCTCCCCCACATCCCTGGAGACATTCCAGGTCAGGTTGGACGGGGCTCTGAGCAACCTGATCTAGTTGAAGATGTCCCTGCTCAGTGCAGGGGAGTTGGACTAGAGGACCTTAAAAGGTCCCTTCCAACCCAAAGATTCTATAATTCTATGAAAATGCAAGGACAAAGCGTGCTGGATATATTCTGTGGGTACTTGCAGGGTGGAGAATGCCTTTTTGCTTTGAATGATGCCTAAATCTGAATCCAGTCCTACCTCACCATCCTTGGCACAGCATTGCTACAGGATCAATACTACTCCTTCTTATGTCCTCGGCTTCTAAGGCGTGCTGTTTGGAGCAGGAACCATGCCATCTCATGGTTTTTTATTTGCAAAGCATTTATCACAGTAGGGCTCTGTCTCTGATTTGAGCCCCTGGTACTACTGCAATCCAAACATGAAGTAAGAACAACAACATAACCACAGGAAGAAGCAGGGGAGTTAAATGAAGTAAAGAATGAAGTAAATACTTAATACATGCCACAGTTTAGCAATTCCCTTTAACCACACAGTTGAGAAGAGGTCATTTCATGTACAGTGGTTTGATTATTGGGTTATAATACGCAAAGCTTTAGTTTGCCCTCAGGGATAAAAAAATAGGTCAGCTTTTAATTAACAAACAAAAAAATGGAGTTATTTAAAAATTGTTATGATATGTTAGACCATGAATAGCAAGATCATAAGCACAGTTAACTAGGTAAGAAATAAGTTACTATGAGGAAGTAGGCCAGTAAAACATCATGAAGTAATATAACTTATCTCTAATTAATGGAAATTCTTGATCTATTTTAGTCACATTATACAATTTATTATTTCCTCTTCAGTATTTGTTTTTTTTCATTCCTTAAACTTTGAAGTTGCACATCTTTTGCAGCCTGGTACATTACCAATTAACTGTCATTTGATTATAAGCCCAAGTGATAAGTTCATTCTTACACTTTTGGTACCCTTACATTGAAATCTATTATGTCCTTCCTACACCAGGATTTTATTATAAATCCAAACATAGCTTCCCTTTTATCTTTTTTTTTTTTTTTTTAAACCTAGACTATTGGCCAGAAGCAAAGCTGCTGCTTCCTTTATTGCTACACAGCAGTAAATCTCCTCCTGCTGCCTAAAGAACTAAGATACAACTGGAAACTGTCTTGATTTTTCAGTGTATAAAATTTTTAGTGGCTGCTTTGCACTTGCATTCTGTTGCCACCAACCATCCTTTACTTGGAAGTAGAAGAACTTTCTTTGCTTATGAAGAAATTTATAATCATTTAACTGTAATTTCCTGCAAACCCAAATCAGCTATTGCACCATCATTAGGACTAAATCTCCCTGCTTTATCTACAGCATTTTACTATGCATCTCAGAGCAAATATGATAATATGTAATTAATGATGTCCTGCAACCTTCTCTTTTACAAAAAATTTCTTGGAACTCCTGTGAAGCAGTTAAAATTAGTTACCAACAAATAAGGATAACTACAGACTGAAGAAGTCTAAATCATACAGTCACAATGCGAAAAGACTAAAAAATACTTCTGTAATTTTTGCAAGAGGAATCTCCAACACGGCTACTTCAATTTTCACATTACTTGTACTTTTATATAAGCCAACGTGGGTGTTAATTATGAATGAGGGAGACAAAGTGCCACAACCAGATCTGCATTATCATGCAAAATGTGTAAAAATTCAAATACCCAAGCCTAGAAGCTATATGCCTAAGATGCATCATCTCTGCAAGTTAACTGAAAGTAGGAAGGAAACCCTTTTAGAGCTGCGCATGGGTAGCTTGTTTTTTTCACTGAAAGTAGAAGTAACTTCTTGTTGAATTTAAATATTTACTCTTGATTTTTTATGTTACTGAAAATTATTTGCTATATATTTTTCTCTCTCATATGCCTTGGTAACTTGCTGGATTTAGACAGAGGTGGGGAAATTGCATTTTATGGAAGCATTTACAATTCTAGTCCCAGCTTCTTCTCAATTAATGCAAGGAATGTATTTTCCTAAATTCCCATTGTGGTTTAGCCCCAGCCAGCAACTAAGCAGCACGCAGCCCCTCACTCACTCCCCCCTCGGCAGGACTGGAGACACCAGTGGGATGGGGGAGAGAATAGGAAGAGTAAAAGTGAGAAAACTCATGGGTGGAGATAAAGACAGTTCAATAGGCATGAAAAAGCCATGTACGCAAGCAAAGCAAAACAAGGAATTAATTCACTACTTCCCATGGGCAGGCAGGTGTTCGGCCATCTCCAGGAAAGCAGGGCTGCATCATGCATACCCATTACCGGTGTTCGGCCATCTCCAGGAAAGCAGGGCTGTATCATGCATACCCATTACTTGGGAAGACAAATATCACTCCGAGTATCCCCCTCTTCCTCCTTCCCCAGCTTTATATGCTGAGCATGACGTCGTATGGTGTGGAATATCCCTTTGGTCAGTCGTCCCAGCTGTGTCCCCTCCCAACTTCTTGTGCACCCCCAGCCTCCTCACTGGTGTGAGAAGTAGAAAAGGCCTTGACTCTGTGTAAGCACTGCTCAACAATAACAAAAACATCCCTCTATCATCAACCCTGTTTTCAGCACAAATCCAAAACACAGCCCCATACTAGCTACTATGAAGAAAATTAACTCTATCCCAGCCAAAACTAACACAATTCCAGAGATGGAATATATATGCCCTACTAACATAATGTTGCACACAACAGCTTGGTTGAATCTGTATGGTTCTAAGAATAAAGAATAAAGAATAAGAATGAAATAGCACTGAAAATATTATTGAAATGCTGAAATAACATAGCCAAGGAGACTTTTTAATGAAATATTTGAAAGTGCACAATCATACTGCTTTCTAAGACCAGGCAAAAGAATTAGAACAATCAGAACTATAGTAAGTTTGGTTGGAAACAAAAAACCCAAACTTGTTACTTGCTTCTTTTAGCATAAGGTGGTCAGACAGATATCTTAACTTTTCAATCAAATTTAAAAGAATGTCACCAGCAAGCTTCAAACATTAAGAAAATAAGCTTCGATAGGAGAGCGAGTGTGACAGAAATACAGTTGTGCAAATGATACTTCTCTAATAATACAGGAGGCATTTGTCACTTCAATGCAATCCATGAATGATGAAAACAGCAATGGATAATAGGAATTAATTGCTGGTCAGAAGGTTTAGGACAAAGATCATAATATGTCTGAAAAAAAGAATTATTAGTCACACAGTGATTGTTCCTTCTTTTCCTTAAAGGCCTTTAAAGTACACAGCTATTGCATGATGTAAAATTCAGGAGGACAATCCAGATTTATCATTTACATGATGGGCTTCACAGATCTAACAATAATCATAGGGTTTCAATATAGCATATGCAAGAGTCTCTTGTTGCAGTCATTATAGGAATTTCACCCTGGTAGTGTTTCAGCAAATTGCGCTAATCTAAGTAATTTTAATCAGCACAGGCTATCAAAGAGGACAGGGTTGGAGTAGGGATCATGAGTTTCAAATTGCCTCATCAGACTTAGTCAAGGCTTATTTAAGGCTAGCATTTGAAAGAAATCTTGTGTGCAGATTTATAAAAGGAACAGATCCTTGTTTAAACAACAGCAAAAACAGGTTAACTCTTTTAAGTGGACTGTTATTCTCTCCATCTGTCCTGAACATGCAATGTGCCTTCTCTACTGGTATCAGCCCTTAGGCCCACCAGCCATCATTTGAAATATTTCAGTTCACACTGTGGACTATTATCAGTGTTGTCTCTTGGACCTCTACGATACATTAACTCCATCTGTAGTAATTCCATGTCTCATTGGCAGATGCAGACCCTCATTAAATAAATAATTGAATACATTTAAAAGAAATTTTTACAACTCTTCTTCCTCCTCCATCTATACAGATGATACATGAAAGTGCTAACTTATCAAGTGGTGTAATTAACAAACTATATCACCATGAAAAAGTAGCAACATTAGCAAATAAAAAGTCTTTCTTTTTTTCTTCAGTCCGTACATTTCTGTCACACTTCATCCAAACCAAAGCCATGTACCTATTCTTTCAGAAATTGCCTCACTTTTTAAAGGAAAATTTGCATCCTTTCTCACTTCCTTATTTTCTGGTTTTTAGCAATGGCTTTTATGTTACCACTGTTACAGTATTGGCCCAGTTCGTTTAGGGAAGACAACTCCACAACTGAAAGAAGAAAAAAAGGATGATCACATCCATCCAACGGAAAGGATCTTTGCTGCAGTCTTTAGAGGAACCTCTGGATAATGTCACTTTCACACTCTGATTTACTCTGTGCTCCTCACTTTCATCTGGTCTCTGCTGCCCCAGGGGAGTCATGGGGCAATGAGGTTTCCAAGTGGGCTCGACTGCGCAATGCAATTCCGCCACTTTGGTGAAAATCAAGATCCTTCTCTTCCAAACCGCTAAAGCCCAGACACTTCCCTCCAATTGCTCAACGTAGCAAAGCCTTTAAACAAATACTTAGCTTGAAACTCAGGGGCAAATCCAGCAAGTCAAGTAACAATGTGGCCAGTTTCCCCTGTCTTCAGTTATACCTGGTATACCAGTATATCAGTTAAGCAAATGCTTAACATACATATATTTATGAAATACTTTGTGGATAGTAACATATACAAATCACACATTTGAAACTGAATGCATGATGTAAAGTTTCTTTAAGTCAAAAAGCATAAGTAATGTCAGTAACTAGAACTTGTATTCAAGAACTTTGAACCCTGCTGCTAATGTCTGCAATTTTTAGGGACCTCAGAATTCACTAAATGAGCAATGCAATACCAAAAACCAAAGCCAATCAACCAAGAAACATGAGTAAGGCTACTGTCTTGCATGACCTCATTGCCACAGAACTTGAGAGTCAGAGAAAAAAAACTTCATGAAAACTACCTTTAAGATCAACTAACACTGAGTAACTCCTGTGGAAAAACGTCATGAGTCACTTCAGTTCTTTAGCCAGACCCCAGTAGATGGCATCAGCTGGCCAGCAAAGTCATACGTGCACCTTTTTCGTGTCATACAAAACTACAGCATGAGAAGGCATTTCTTAACAAACAGGATAACTTTTATTCCTGTAAGAAAAGAGCTAGCCACTGAAAGACAACTGCAAGCATCCGTTAGTTTGGTTCTTTTGGGAAAAAGAAATAGATCATTGCTGCAGAAAAGCTATGTCCTACACACAAGAGCTTATTTTTTACCTATGAACATTTTAAAGTATGAGAGCACTTGCTTTATTGCAAGTGGTGATATTTCTCCATACCTAGCATATTTGACACAAATGGGATCCTGGTTCATGACTTGAAATCTAGGTGCTACTATAATACAAATAATGTTACCTACTAGTAGTACCTTTGTAGAAGATGAAGTAGAGTTCAAAGAAATTATACAGAGAATAAGTCCTGATCATAAAAAAATACTATATTTGCCTCTCATATTTGGAATATAAAAATGCCTATGGTTACTATTTTTAGATTAAGAAAATATACAAAACAAAATTAACCAGAAGCTGGTCTTCCATAACTAATAAGAGGTCTGTTTTTTATACCTATGCAGCAAGTGAAAGTTTCAAAGATAGATGCTCTAATGTATATCATTTATTGAATAGATTTTTCTTTCTCATGCCAGTTTTCAAAACTGGCTGTGGAGTTCTGTTCTTGCACTTTGGATTAGTTAAAATACTTCTAGCACCAAATAATTTATCATGCTACTCAAATTTGCTAATTATTCTTGTAATTAACTCCCTCGATTCTATTTGTAAACTCATCATTATCATCTATAGAACTGGGCATACCTAGGAACCTGTTTTTCTGTGATTTAACAATCTCTTGATTAAATTCTATTTACACTTCTGGCAAATAATGAAAAGGTACCTACAGGTAGCTTTCAATTTTCTCAATTCGTTATTCATTTCCTCAAAAGCCAGAGGCTTTATAATGAAAAGTCAAAGTCAGCTACAGTGAATGAGTAACAAAGTGCTGTTGTTCACAGTACATATCTATGCAACTTTTATTAATGACTTGTGCTTTCCACTTTAAAGAGTGTGATTTAGTCATTCACTTAAGAATGAGCTTAATATTAACCTATATAATTAACTTAATATTAACATGAGTGATGTTGCCAATGTGTTTATAATTAGACAGATTTCATATACTTTATTGGACCTAAAGCAGCATTCAGGTCACTGAACCTGAAACAGGCACAACTGAACTGCTAAGGCCATGTCACAGATTTGTTGACATGGTTGATAGGAGGATTTTAAGCCTCTGACAGGGAGTGAAGTCAGGTTGGGACTTGCTCTCCTGCACTAACAAGAGCATCTTCCAGTGTTACTGAGGTGCTTCCTTCAATGCCCCTTTCCTCCCAGAATGGAGGAGCGGTCCCCCCGACCCTGAAAGCATTGCATACACTAGAGCCTGGGCAATAACGCCGCTTGGCAGAAGAATTAAACCAGCCCTTGTCCCTTAGTTGCCTTGTTAGGGAGAAAGGCAAGTTCAAAGTGGCAGCTCTGCACACTTAGTCGTTGGGCACTCTTTCTCAAAGCGGTGCTTGGCTGGATACCCTTCTTGCCACAGCTGCTGGCACAGGGACCAGATACAAACCCTCCTCCAAGTTAAATGAAAATTTGAGGATTCCAGAAACACCCTCCTCTCTCCATGCCTGCTGATGTACCAGGCAGTGGTCCGGTACTCTTCCCTATTCCCCCACACAATAGTAATTTTGGGGGCTTAAAGTGGAACAGAGCAGGAAAGCTGGATGACACAAACTGCCTGGTGTTACTTAATCCCATTATCTGAAGATATTTTTTAACTCACCAGTGCATTCAATATTCCCTCCCAGGTACCTATTAAGTGAGTCTAAGTTTCAACTTTTTTTTTTCACAAGATAAGCAGTGAATAAAAATGTGCTAGATACAGTGAATGTTGGGTTGTGTCTGCTTTTTACCCATGCATCTGGGTCCAACTGACTTGTTATTTTAGTACACCATCATGCTTTACAAAATTTCCTTTATAGCTGAACTCAATGACATCATAATGTTGAAGGAAAGGAGATATTCTGAATCACCAGTGTAATATCTATCTTTTGAACTAGCTGAACATGTGATTCACTTATCACTATTTGATAACATTTTTTCTTTTGCTGATTTATTTCATGTATGGTAAAGCAAAACTATCAGATATAGTATTCACAGTTATTGAGTACTATGTGATTTTTAAGCCTCTTCCATTCAAAGATTCCATAGCACCTTACAGATAAACATACTATCTTTTCCGTCTCGCAAAATGATATACACTGCTTGCTGCTCCTCCAATTGTGACATAAATAATGAATATTTTTAGAACTATTTTTATGTTATTTACTGTTATAATAAACCCCATCTTTTAACTTTAATCAAAACATTTTGAATGCAGTCCAGTAGATGACTGATGATTTTCATTTACTTTGCTGGAGACTAAGATACTTTAGTTACAGGGCGGGGGGGTTTATTTCACTCTTTCTTAAGGAAAGTATTAAGCAAATTAGCTCATGAAATGGGAGAAGCAGTGGAAGAACTAGATGCATAGATTTTCCATTAATTCCATATTTTCACTTAAAAAAATTAGCAAGCCCACAGGCTGTTAGAAGTATAAAGGGATATGGCTGACAACTAGTCCAGATATTGGTGGTCAAAAGTTTTGCATGAAAAACATCTTTCAAGTAAGTTCTTATGTCAATGTCTCATACACTTTCAGAGACATGTTTGTGAAGCTTTTTCTGCATGGTGTATGGTACATAGGTACAAAGTGAGATTACAATGCATTCTGACACCAAGTTTTTTCATCTCTACAGCCATGGGCATGATGTAACAGTCTTAAACGTAACCTTCGTGTGGGCAGCTGTTACGGGACATTTTGATAGATATTTCCCTTCCTTGGGTATTTATTTGAAAGGGAAATTGTTTTCTAGCATATGGTCTGGGTCTCACAGGTAGAGAGAAGGAAGAGAAGACTGTGAAACAGTAGTTTAGAGTGTATCTGCCTTTACTCACAAGTGGCAACTGAAATATTATGCCTTTTCTCCAGATGTTTCGTAATGAGGTGGGCATGTCTACCCTTGCTTCACTAGGTTTCTCAGACAATAGAAAACCATTTCTAAGTTCTAAATAGTATGATTCACATTTTGTATCTTGCCTGATTTCCTCAGACCACCAACCACAAGAATACTGTAGGACAAAATAGTAGTCATATAAAAGTGCTTTTCTTTCATAATTTAAAAAAAAAATTAAAAAGGACACTTCCATTTGAACCTATGTCCAAACTGTCAAATTATGTTCTGCTGTGTACAAGCACTGCTCATGGTGAAGCTATTTAGCAGATATAAGTAATTGCTTCTTGTAAATTACTGTCATTTAGTTCCAGAGAACTCATTTTAGTTTCTCTGATCATTCTCCATTTTTCTATTTCTCCTCATTGGCTTGTTCAGATAATACATTATAACAGTCAGTAAAGGAAAAGAACAAGAGATTATAGTAAAAAGAAATAAAAAATCTTTATCTTCCAATGTGATTGCCAAAATTGGTGTATATCTGGTTAAAGGTAAGCGAAACGCAGATCCACATGAGTTTTAACATCAGGCACTCAACTTAAACTTTAGGAATGATAAATTCTTCATTTTCCCTCCACTTTCAGATACACTTTAAATACACATGAACGCAGAAGCAGAAACAAGTTTTCTGTTATAGGGTACTTCACCGAATTTTTTTGAATATAGAGGAGAGGTTGCCTATAGTCTGCTAAAAATTAAATTTACATCATGTGCTTCTGGTCTTACAAAACAGCAAAAAATTACAGGTGGTCGTCTCATCCAAAAGGTTGAAAAAGGAAAAGTTGTTTCTGATCAAACCTAATCATCATGTAGGAACAATTCATTTAAAAAAATAATTATGGTACAGGAAAAGAAATTGCTGTGATCATCACTGTGATGTTTTTTAGGCATATATTTTTATTGACTAGTTTATATTAAGCATTTTCCTGCAAGGACTTTTACTACTATTGAAAAAAATAACTCAACTCCAGTTGCTTCTTATTCATTTGTGCTTTACATGTACACAGAATTTCTCACCTCTTCACAATTTCAGCATGCTCTATACATCCACAGTATGTCTCAGGTGTATCTGACTGTGTGAGGGTTCTGTTCCAGTGCAAAGTCAGAACAGTAATTTAAACCACAAATGGACCAGAATGCTAGAAAACATATCCAAGCTGTGATTCACCTTGTGCAACTTGTTTAGAAGGATGAGTTTCTCAGACAGGCAAGTCTAAGCCTAAGCAATGGAGACAGAGTGACCTAGGGCAGGGTATTCAGGCCACAGTGGTTTACAGTGACTGTGCTAGGTTGGTTTCCAGGCAGATGAATTCCATCGTTTCTCAATCTACACATACATCTGTTCCTATGTTTAATTTGGGTTGAACTCTGGATCATTATCTAATACTAGACAGTATTCAGGCTGAAAATGGAAGTACAAATTCAGGCAGCTGCTACCCTTGTATCAAGAGTCTTTACCATTTATACCCAAACCCTTGGATTTTAATTTTTTCACAACTGATCCAACTTTGAACATTTAGGATGAAACTTCTTACACTGTCCTCAGTCTTTGGAGTGTTTTATGTAATTATATACCAAGAAGCATATGATTTGTCATCTGTATCATTCCTTTAAATAGTTACCTAGATTCAATTTATATTTAAATCTCTTTCTTTCCGTATCTGTAAGAATTTCTTCTAAACTTCTTTCAGAAGTTGGCAAAACATTCTATATAATTGAAGTTTAAAATCTCCATTTATTTCTAATTTTAGACAGAGGTTTTATAGCTCCATATTTGAGACATTTATATGTAATGAAAATGTCAGCTTTTTAGTAGTCTGTACTATATTATTTGCTTTCAGGCAAACACAAAAGTATAAAGTATTTCTGCCTTGTAAGCCTTCACTTACATTTAAAGACTAATTTTAATATAATAGGATTTTGATGGCAGAATTTAGCCACGGACTATCTGTTTGCCAAGAACTGTTCAGTCTCCTAAGCTGGCAAAGCTGCAGCTTCTTGGTAAGAACTGAATTTGATTCTGTATAGATGACTACTACAGGGTCACAATGTGAACATTAAAGGTCACAGTGAAATTTAGTAGAGAGAAGAGAAATGCAATAACAAATAGAAACATGCACTGCCTATGAAATTAAGGTGATAGGACTGAGTTAATAAACTACTTGATTCAATGCTGAAAGACTGTCTTTCTATGGAAAGAATCTCTTTTATTAGCAGTTTAGTAGTTTCTCAGCATCTTTTGCATTTCTTTGTTTAAGTAACTAAGATGATTTCCTAAAATGAACATACAATTGAACAAATCTTTTAGATAGTAACCAAACATGCTTTTAATCCTCTAATATTTGCTGTTTGTATGTGTTGAGAGTATTGATAGTTTCATCCACCTTGAATGTCAACCCAAAATATCTTGCATATTAGCCAGCTAGGCTTGCTTGGACTGCTTGGTATGGTACTGTACAAGTTATTAATGCATAGACCAGCACTGTACTAGAAATGGATAATGATTTGCTGAAATACAGTCTAGTATTGACCTGCTAGTCACCATCTCTCAGATGAAACTCTTTCTTGACTATGTAATCATTTGTAGTCTGTCTCCAGATAAGACCCAGTCTTGTAAACTTAAACTACCATTCAAGGCGGTTAAGTGAAACACTGCAGCTGTGTCTTGAAATGGCTAGAATTTCAACCTGCATCATGGCAGGGAGATGGGAAAGTTAAGAAAAGCTTTTAAAATCTCCTCATGTATACAGTTATCTTTGTCAGCACTGCTAATCTCTTTCAAGTTAAAGTTAGCTTAGTCCATTTTTTTGCAATGGGTCAAAAACTGCCTGCTTGGCTGTACACAGAAATGGAAGGATCTCTTATCATCAATACTGCCTCTCAGTTGAGGGCTCTAGTTCTTAAAAGCTGCTTTGCTGCTACCCACCCACCTCCAAATGCCATAGCTCATTTCATGGAAAAACATCAAACCAATTAATTTAAACGACTATTGAAAATACTTTAAACTAGCAAATGCAGATGTGCCTCAAGCATAACAGTGAGACACTGACAAGATGAGTTAGAGAGAGTGCTGAGAGTGAACTTAATACAAGTGAGTTATTAAAGCAAATAGACCCTCAAACGTACAGGTAGGTATAGATTCACACAGTTGGTTTTGTTTTCATAGTTGTAGATTAATAGAGTTGCTTTGGAAATATTTTGAAAGAAATCGGCTCAACAAATTGGTATTTCTTTCATGACACTTTGCTTTAGCAGACAATTTCCAATTCATTCTGAGTATGTATCCCTACTCCATCCCAATATGCATCTCAAACATTAAACCAAAGAACTGACTTTTCGATTATCTATCAGTAATAGGTCCATGGATATAAAGTAAGAGTGAAATGGTTACTGAGCTCTGCGACTTGAATTCCTTTGCAACTGCTAAATCAATATTTGTTTATCCAGCCAAAAACTCATAGGCGTTCTATAAAAAAAAAAAAAGAAAATTACTGTATTTACACTCTAGCAACTTTACAGAGTCATGTCCCTGTGCTTCTTTATGTATTTTTTCATCCCAGATTTTATTTAACTTCAGTTTAGATAGAATGACAACTAATCAAAAGATATGCCTGTTTCTGCAATGTGTAAATTCTATCTTACTGAAATTCTTAGGGTATTTTCATTCCTTACAGTGAAAACAGGATCATAGTCAATAATTTTAAAAACAATTTTGTGAACCTTATGTTCAATTGTAACCATCTAGAGCAGTTTTAATGGATTTCCCATGGTAGAAGTTAAGCTGAATTTTACTGACAGGAACCGATTGCCTTGCTCTTCATTTCATCAGGCAATTGCAACATTAGTTCTTATACACTTCAAGGAGAAAATATGAGCAACAGTAGTCTAGCTATCTAAATAACTTGCTGTTTGTGTTTCCATCTTGATCCTGTACAGGACTATCACAACTGGGTTAACAGAAATCTTTTTCATGTTCTCACCTATATTTGTTGATTAATAGTTTTTTATAATATTCAGGGCATTTATCTTTCATAGAGAAATAATATTAATGTGTTGTTAATACTTAGAATATCAGCCTACTAATTCAGGAGAATAAACTGAAAAGCAATAGGGCAGAAATATAATTATGTTAAAATGCTTCAATTTAGATTCCAGCACAGATTTAACACATAACATCCATGCATGCTTTTGCGTACGTGTCAGAAGGATTCTTCTTTTGGTTCTTTTTTTATGTACTTGTTTCAATCCTGCTTGGTAAAGTGAATATTTTAGCAAATCGAAGAGATTATGACTGTATGTGAAGAAGAAACTAAACTAATATATTGTATATGTTTGGAGTAAAGAGCAAGCAAAGGTGAAGTTTAGCTTGGGAAACAAAAAAAGGAAATCAAATCAGCCTTCTCAGGAGATAACAGTAATTCAAAACAGATACTTTCTTTTAACGGATGCTCAATACCTTTAGACTAACTGATCCTAGGAAAAAAACTTTTCATTAAGGATTATCTGTCTCTTTTGCAGGGACATTATTGAAGATTAATGAATTTAATGAAAAGCCCCATGTCTTAGCATCAAACTAAGAATTCTGTTGGTAAGATAGGGCAGCTGACTTCCTTCAGTTAAATCACACTGTTAACATATGCATCTAATCCTGAGCAGGTGACCATATTGTTTAATGGATAACTGTTCTATCTGAATGGTGAACTCATGAAAAATTTGGCCTGTGTTTCTAGGCAAGAAAGAAAGTGAAAGTAAAGACAATTAGTGAATTGCTTCAATTTTTACACAAGATGTTGTTACAAAAATGTTTTGAAACAAATTGTGGAGAGAAACTCTTATCAGCCATTTACACATTTCTGAGACATTGTGCTTTTTTTTAAGAAAAAAAGCATTACTTTTTTTCCTATTATAGTTCGTATTTTTCTTTTGGTTTAGTTCCAAAAACATATAGTGGAACAGCTCTCCTTTTTCTTCACAGCTTATTTACTTTGGAAGTGCATTGAGTGCTACTGTGAGGTGACAGCTGAAATCTTCCAGCTTTATCCATTACAGGATCACACCACCAGTGCAGTCCTCTGTGTGCTCCCATAGATAACCTGCACTCCTGCTCTACATGCAACCAGGTTTACTGGAAAGAGAGGAGTGGATGGAAGTGGTTTATCAGCAATGACAATTGAAATTAAAACCTTAAAGCAGGAACATCTACACCTGTAGCTCGCTCAGTCTATGGATTGTCCCACCACCAGAAGGGTATACTACAAATAGGTGTAGAACACTAATGAACCAAGTGTTCAGACTCTCTGTGCATCTGGAGTAAAACCTAAATCCCAAAAGTGCTGAAAATGTGGATCGTTATGTTTCTTGGACAAAAATAATTACTGTCTGAAACAGAACTCTTTAAAATTTACGTCTGTCTCTGTGGTGTTCCGCAGAATTTCAGCTCTTGGTCGCATACCTCAGCATGAAATCCACAAATGTTTTTTTCGGCTCAGACAAATAAATAATATGGGCCTGGATAAGGCTCCAAATAATTTTTCTCAGTATTGAGATTACTGGAAGAGATGTGACTGTTGTGATGTTTACTTGGGAAATTAAGTAGATAGAAATGGAGAATGACTATGCAGAGACAGCCGAGTAGATGTGAGACAGCACTGATTTACTGCCATGGCCTATCAGTGGTTAATACAAACCAGAAACAATGAAGAAAAACCTATTGGTAAACATAAATTCATTATGATAATTTTGAATAATGCATTATTTGTGTTTTATAAAAAAAGGAAAGCTTGACTTTATAACATGTCATAAGAATTACTCAAAATTCATAACACTAGAATGATTCAAAAAACTATACATAGGTTGGAAATATAATATACATTTAGCTCAAAACAGTAATACGGGAGCTGTGCTTTCTGCCTATTTCAGTTTTTAAATAATGGAAGATTTCACCTGCCAAGAGTCAGGAGAAAGCAGGGAATTAAAAAGAGACATTTCACCCTCAGCTGAACTCTCTCATTTTTTCAATCAAGTAATCCCCTTAGTTGCCTGTGAATTTCCTCAGGGCCTTCATATTATTTATTTTTCATCCATAAAATTCTCAAAAATCCAGATGTTTGAGGTAATGATCTATTGACCCTAATCTTTAGTATCAACAGATATACTGTATTGGTTTCAGTAAATCCAAATGATCTTTTTCCCCCTTACTTCCTTTTGTAGAAATAAAGAATCAGTTATGGCTAGCTTCTGCTAGTTAAATTTCAATTTAATTTTCTTTTCTTTTTTTTTTATTTATTTAGCAGTTGTAAAAACAGGTACTATATAGCAGTATTTAAAACTATACCATTGCATTAACAGAGTTTAAATGGAACCAATTACTCTATTTCAGAAACCAAAATAAGACAATGACCTCAAGCTTATTTCTTACCACAATCCTGTATCTTCTGCAGATACCTTTTATCAGACTTAACCAATGTACCAGCACGGAGCATAAAAATATCATGTGTCACCTAACCTAAATAGTTTAGATAGGCTTTACTTTTAAATACCTGTTATTGTCCATTATAGAAAAAGGTATAGAAAATCTACTAGTCAATCCTATCTTCTCGACAGAGTGGAAAAGAGTAATGCAACTGTATTTTTACTATTAATCTCTGCAAATGAATTTTAATTCTCTTCACAAGCTTCAGCTAGTAAGACCATCACCTTCAGAGGTGAGACAGATAATATTTTCATAAAACTGTGCCTGCAACTTTTGGACTGTGTTGTTCTCATGTATGATGAAAAACTATATCTAATAAACCAGAGGCAGTATGTGCAACTGAAAACTGCAATGCAGTTAGGTAAACATTGGGAAGCAACACATAAGATGTAAGTTTCTCAAAATAATTTTTTCATGCCTTAATTCTTAAATGCTTAATTCAGATGTTCACTGGGCAGGCACTTGGCACTTTTAAGTTTCTGTCTAAAAGTTGAGGATCTGAGAATTTTGAAATACTCTAAAAAATCTTAGATCAAGCTTGCTGTTTGGCCTAGGCAAAAATTTTTAAATCTATAAGCAATTCTGAGGAAAGTAATCTGATTTTATTCAAACATCCACAGAAGAACAAGACTCCTTTAAAAGAAAAAAATAGTCCCTCCCCAGTAAAGGGCCTGGTACTGCCACCCATTGTATCTGGGGAATCTCTCATTCTGAATTCTGACATAAAAATGGGTAAACTTTAAAAAGCTTTAGTGTGATATAAATGGATGTGTTCACATCTTATTAACTTTGTAGTGAAAAGCAAATTTATCCATCTAAATACCTTTCTATTTGTTTGATTTTCTTCTCAGCACTTCATAGAATTAATGATTTCTCTAAGAATACATATAAGTCTCTGAGGATTCAAAGTAAAGCCACTTATTATGATTTAAAATGTATGTTAAAACTAGACCATACAAAAGCACCAGTGGTCTCTAAAGATAGATATATGTATTGGGTCTGGCTGGGATGGAGTTAATTTTCCCCGTAGTAGCCTCATAGTTCTGTGCTGTGTACCGGCAGCTAGAAAGGTGTTGATAACACACCAGTGTTTCGGCTACTGCTGAGCACTGCTCGCACAGCGTCAAGGCTGTCTCTCCAACGTTCCTCCCTCACCGGTAGGCTTGGGGTGGGCAAGATCCTGGGAGGGGACATGGCCAGGACAGCTGACCCAAGGTGACCAAAGGGATATTCCATACAATGATGTCTGCTCAGCAATAAAAGCTAAGAAAAAGGAGCAGGAGGCATTCATTATTTACGATGTTTGTCTTCTGGAGCAACCACTACATCTACTGAAGTCCTGCTTCCCAGGAAGTGGCTGCACATCTCCCGTTGACGGGAAGTAGAGACTAAATATTTCATTTTCCTTTGCTTCCACATGCGGTCTTTGCTTTTGCTTTATTAAACTGCTTTTATCTTGACCCACGAGTGTTTTTCCATCTTATTTTCTCTCCCTGCCCTGTCCTGCTGAGGAGAGGAGTTTTGACCCATGAGCCTTTTTTGTTATGTTTTTCTCTCCTATTGTCCAGTTGAGGAGAGGAAGTGATAGAGTGGCTTGGTGGACACCTGGCATCCAGCCAATATCAACCCACCACAATATAAAAGTAAGGTATTTTATTTTTTGTTTGCTTGTTTTCTTCCATGATTAGTGGCTTCATCCATTCCTCATATCAAGGATTCTCCTGGAAAATGTCCCTTGACTTCTTCTAGTATAAATTAAAAACTATCTAAAATAATTAATTGTGCAAGTATCTGATTCTTTTTCCTTCAGTTCAACGGTCAGATGGAAAAAAAGAAAACATATTGGACATTTATCTGAACTAAGTGTTTGGGGCATCTGAATTTTTTAGCTTTTTTAACGTAGTTTTCCATGTTTTAAACTTGAAGCTTATAAAAAGGGAAAGTTTCTGCTATCTTGTATTTAGACTTTTTCAGAGCTTTTTACTGAGACAATTTCCTAAAACTGAGTCAAATTCATAGAAAGATACACTGAAGCTAAATTTTTCAAGGAAGTTGTTATCAAATGTCTTTCCTAGCTCTACTTGCAACCTCTAGAAAAAGGCCTTCTGAATCAGAAAACACTGCAATAAGCTTGTTTTTCTGGTCCCAAGCCCTATCCTTTAGTAAAATTATCACATTATCATGAGTATTCCACAATGCTGGGTTGCAATAGTAGTGGAGTTTCTTTTATACTGGTAAAGACTGACCACAGACTAAGTCAAGAGCATAGAGCCCTTATCGTACAGTGATGTCACGGATTTTCCTCTGCATTAAAAGTTAATTATGCCATTTTTTATGCTTAATATACATATTGACTACATATATACATGAATGTGTATCTCTGTATACAAACCTACTATATATATGATCTGTTTAGAATTTTCTTATTGCCAATATAAATATTTCTCTATTACTCTTCCAAACAGAAACATAAATGATGTTTCTGATGTAACATCATAAATGATGTAACATACACAATATGTAAAATGATACATATTGTGCAGTCTCCTGTATAGCATATCACATCTAAAAATGGGTTGGTGATTTCCAGTAGCAGTTGTTAAAATACTTTAAAAGAAATAAGATTATGTTTTCCTTTTTGAAACCATGAGGTGACATGAGGACCAAATGAATGATTTTTTTCCTAAGTAGCCTCTAGTGTCTGGCATTGGTGTTCCAAAAAGGTCTTTCCCATGCTTCAGTATTAACACCATATATGATAGGAGCAACTACTAGTAAATGACAGCATGCTGGTCATCTAGCTGTAGTCTAGAAAATGCCAGCAGTCAAAGGGTTAATGTAAGACTAAAGAGTTAACGTTGCTCCTCTCTTTTGGACTTCATGCAGTGGTTTTGGTGCAGTGTTTTTGGAACATTATTCAAAGACTAACCCTGTCCCCCACTCATTTTTTGAAACAAAGCCTGTAGTACTTGAACCTGTCTACTTCAAGCCTTGATTAATGTTGTTAACTGCTATTCTTGCTCCCTCCTCATAGCTGCCAGATGGAATGCTGAAGATTATTCTGCAACACTTAATTGGAGTTTATAATTAAAAAATGGTGAGTGTTATGGACTATGTTTTGCCCCTTTGATCCCTACACAGACAAACAAGCTTCTCTAATCAATAATTCCCCCATGTCCTTTTTCAGAGACTGTCTGAGATCATATACTTCTGCTGTCTACAGTATATACTATTTTTACGTCATTTCCAAAAAAATGTGGAGATAAATTCTGGTCATACATGTTTTTCCCCTTCAAAAAAATAATCCGACATATGGAAATGTAGTTCTTCATATGGTCTCCTGTGCATACCTCCCACAAACATGTAGCAATATAATCTCTATTCAGAAAAATAGTAATATATGCCAAACTATACATACAGGTCCTGTAAAGTCAGCTCCAGGACATCTTTTTATAGTTCAGTTAAGGACAATTTTGAGAATTGACTTTCTGCATCATTTTGGAGAACAGCCAAACTGAGCAAAGGCAATTATACCTCTGCTTCTGTTTGTAGCAGCAGTCAAAATGTATGTTGGCACACAGACAAATGTATATATGTGGACAGAAGTTTGCATAGTGATTTTAAAGCAACTATTCCTACACTTTTCTATGTAAGCAATAACATGGCAGGCAGAGTCAACATAGAAACAATGTAATATGCATCTGCTGTAAGAAAGTGGATGTTCCAGCCTCTGTTTTCCTTCTGAATATTCAACACAAGCCACAAAACACTTCCATGAACCTTCTAATACAAGATCTTCAGTAAAAAACAAGCCATGATTGAAACATCCTCATTCCGACAGAGGCAGAAATACGAAAGATACTGTCATTGGCCTTCAATCCTACAGCAGTAAAAAGGCTGCTAGACTGTAATGATGAGGTGAGGTAGGAAATCAACTATGACTCACACTATTGATGAAATCAAAAACAAAAACCAGAACCAAAACCCAAACCTGCCACTGAAGGGAAAACTCCTTCCTGCTTTTTCCTGAGGTGAAATTGTTCAAGGTGACAGAAAGAGTCGAACTTAGTGCTAATGCTTCTGAGGCTGCTTGAAGTTGAAGCACTTGCGTAGTACGGCAGCAGGCAAGAGTCCTACCTGGATGTGCCGCTTTCTTCTGTAAGGAAGACATTTCTGTCATTGTGAGCCACTGTGGCCAGAGAAGAAAGGAATTTCTATTAACTAACAGAATGGGTCACAGAAATGTTTAGGTTTCTAAGCAGATAGACATTCTGATTGTAAAGTGTTAACACATGTTATACTAACATCTACTCCAAAATTTTATACATACTAGACAAAGTCAGTCTAACTTATTTGCATATACGATTTTAACTCTAATATTGACATGGAAATACTGCATTGAATTACTTTGATTTGCTCATATTTGACTGTAGCAGCTCCATCAGCATTAAAATAACTAATGCTGGTAAGGGAAGCATGTTTCTTTACAGTGGCCACGGTGGCAGGTCTGCAACATGCTGCAAATTGCTACAGAGGTTCCAGACCCAGAATTTCCTAGGAGACATGGGGAAAATGCCTGGAAAAATTACAGAACCAGCAACACCCAAAAAACACCACAAAATGTCTAGAAAGGAACCAGTCAGCAAAATTAGCAGAAAATAAAAGACCAGATATCCTAGAAAGAATCTATTTAGAATTCTATTATTACAAGTCTAAATAGCAGACCCTGAGAAAGCAATAGGAGAAAAAGGACACTACTACGGTAATATCATTTACTGTGCATTGAGCGGATGATCTTTAAGTTAAATGTTTTATTCTCTGGACAGAGAAAATAGAATATCACTTTTCTAAAAAAAGCAAAATCCCAGAAATGAAATTTGGATACATTTTGCAATGGTAAACGATAAGCTATTTAATTACCTTATGGAGAGAACATTTTCCCTTAAGGTTCTGTTGTGAAATCACTTTGTAATGACCAGATTTTTAAATTATTCACTTTAAAATGCTTTAGAAATATGGGACTATGGGACACTTTTACTTTTGTTAAGCAGGCCTGTGATTTATAAACTGGATTTTTAACCATGTCATATTTCTTATGGAAGCATATCACTGCACCCCCCTCCCCCGGCATTTTGCCTCGTACTAATTCTTCTCTTCTATAGCTAGTTCTATTATTCATGAAAGAGAAGCACTTCAGAAGAAGCAAGAGGTGAACTGATTAATGTCATAAGTTCCATGGAACTGGAAGAGCTATGGAAAAACTGAACAAGGATCCACAATCTCAGAAGAAAGACTAGGTAATCTCTTGCATGCCAAGGGCAAGACTGGACTCTTCTGGTCTTGAAGGCTCAGAAAACAACTGTATATCCATCAGGTCATGTACCTTTCACAACGTCAGCAGACAACAATGGAAAATCTAATACATAGATTTTCCTGAAAAAAAGTTTGGCCCCGGAAATGGTTTCCTGTGTTATACAAACCATAAAGAAACAACGCAACTGCCTACGCTGGAGGTAGTAAACTCAGCAACACTCTCCCTACAGGCTTCTACATACCGCAATGAATTATTGCCCCAAAATGGATTTACCTATACACATTTAGGGCCCATAACAGATTATATTGTTTTCACAGTACAGGAAAAAAAAAATGTGAAAATGCTGAAATGATCATGCTTATAGCTTAATAATATAGTTTTCAAGGAAAGGTATTCAGCTTTTAACTAACGGTATTTAGTGTTGTTCAAGTATAATGATTAGATACTTGAGATTCAAGTCTTTATGTGTAATTAGCTTAATCCATAAATTATAATCCATGAAAGTAATAAAAATCATCATTTTGAAAAACCACCAACAGAGTCCATAATTTTCTGCAGTTACTGTGCTCAGTAAAAGCAGCACACAAAAGTCAAAATGCTGGTTGTTAAGGAATGTTGCTCATCTCTGCCCACAGTAAAACAAATTATTTGACAAAACAAAGTCACTTTCACGTTACACGTGTGGTTATTTTGCCAAGTTCTGCTGGTAACTGGTAAAGAAGGAGAAACCAGAAATGGAGAAGAACTACTGATTCCTCCCTTGGACAGTTTATGTACGTAGTTAAGATCCTGGCTAGAAGCAGATTTCTTCTTCTGAAATTACTATTATTTCACCATTTCATATTTTTCTCTGAACAGCTATGTTTGGTAATAAGACTCAGTACTAACCTATACTTAGCAAAAAGAGTGTTTCTTTGTAATTAGGGTGTTTCATTCCAATTTAGGCCACAGCTATGACTGAGGTAGCTACTTTTTTATTTAATTCAGTGTTTTTCCTTCTAATCATATACCCTCATACATTTTGTCTTTTGTAACTTTAAGGTCTATAAGATACACTTTTATGAAAAAGAGAATATGGAGCAGGAGGACTGGAAGTGTGTCTTTATTTCATATGTCTATCACCCATAGCTTAAATGAGAATGTGAGAATGCTCCATTTTTTTTTTCTTGCGTATTTTTGAGAGAAGCAAAAACACACTATAGTGCTGGGGTTATTCTTTGTGAATGACAAAAATCAAACAACTTAATGAATAGTTTGCTCAGAAATAGTTTCCTAGGCCATAATCATGGTGTATAAAGAAATCAAAAGTGCCTCCTTTTTCCTCTAGACATATCTACAAAATCAATAGATTTGTGGCACAACACTACTGTCTGGAAGTCATTGTGGCAAATTGTGTCACTGCTTATTAAATTGCAATCTATAATTAAATGTTTGAATATAATGTCTTACAAGAACTCCTTAATATGTCATATAGTATATTTCTATTTTTAGAATAGACAGGTTAAATTTTTAAAGAAGTGTTGCTTGCAAACTCATTAATGTTGTTCCTAATACTAGACAATTATGAATCAATCATTCTTGAATTATACATAGATCTAACTTTCAAATAGACATATGCAAAAAGTAAGATTGTGTACTGACATTCACACCATTTAGTAGGTATGGTTAAATTCGCAGTCTTACTAAAAATAAATGTTTTTTTTCTCCCAACTCATGGAGACAGTATTTCACACGTAATTCTTCAGTATAACAATGCCTAATGCATTTCACAAACGGACATACAGAAACATTTAAATAAGTACTTTGCTGAATTAGGATTAAAGCATATGCGTGATGCTTCCTATGCTCAAGTTTCAAAGGAGAAGGGCTTGGTGGGAATGCTATGTAAACTGTGAGGTGTTTAAAGCTGACATTCTCTTCTCCTCCAACACCTTGGATCATCAGTTTCTAAATTGCTTCCAGTTACAATCATATTTTTATTGTGATCCCCAAAACTAAAATAAGTAGTACAGTTTTGTCATATTTGTGACTCCATTCCTAACAGCTGTAATCCATAACGTTGTAACCACTGCCTCAGCTGGAAGTCCAACTAAGATGCATGGCTTTTTTAAGTTCTAGAAAAGGCAAAGGAAAACACTCCTGTGGGATATATATAAGGTTCTCACTTCAAGAGAGAAAACTGTCTGAACAGAACATCGGACTCATTACCTTGAGGTGCAAGTGGTGGAGAATCAGACTGAAAACAGATGTGGCCAGTTATCTGCCACAGCATTCCTGTTGTAGTCAGGGCTTCCTAGGCAGTCCTACAAAGACAAAACAGCCTTCCTTAGAGACTCTGAAAACCTACATGGAGCTAGCAGAGTTTTAAAAATTCTGGTACCAACATATCTGAGGGAAAAAAAAAAATCCATTGGTAGGTCACTGTGCAGTTGCTATTGATTAAATTGCCCTGACCTCAGTACAGTAATATTTCATATAACTGTAAGATATATATTTACTTTGCTCATTATAATATGATATGCAAAAATCTTTTCTTTAAAATCCCTCAGTAAAGCTTCTGCATAATTCAAGTTCCTACTGCTTAAATACTCTTTCTGTGTAATCATACAAATCATTCTATTATCAAAGTGACAACAAGAGGTTGCTATTCTCACAAAGCAGTTATAGGGAAATTCCAGAATAATAAATACTCTTACTTAAATAATTTTGATCACACTGAGTTTTGGGCTAATTTCCTTGAATTGCAATAAAAGCTGAGCATTACAAAAGGGATTAATAATTGAAAAGTTGTGCTAATAAGTGCTATGAAGCAAGCAACAGCCTGTGATATAAATGTTAACCCCTCAACATTGACTTCAATACAGTATTTGTTTTGCAAGGCAAAAGGAAAAATTCTGGTCCATGGTTTCCAGTTGCAACAGTTTCCATCTTGGTAATTTGTTGGTCCTCACTACCTCCTATTGTTAAAGAGAATTTGGGAACAAATATGGTTCTGGGTTGAGGGTGGTCATATACCTCAAAGGAATCTAAGACAAAGGACAGGAAAAATACATAAATACACTTGGAAGTTAACACTATTAGAAGTTGGCTAATTCTTTCTAGTTAGATTGCTGTCATTTGCAGTAAAGCATCAGCCTTCTGCTGTAAAAGAACAGGAAAGCAAGACCTGTTGTTGAGACCAGCCAATTAGAGTTATGTCTGCCTCTGCGGGGTGCTTGCATAAAAGACTGAGCCATTTTCACAGATAATCCATTTATAAATCACTGTAATAAAATGGCCATCTTGACAGCAGCTCAGTAGCATTCTTTCGCGTGTTCCAGTTGTATCCAGGCAACAGAAACATGCTTGTCAGATAAAAGCAGAGGTGGGGATGTAAGGATAGGGGTTCTGGCACATTTTCAGTGACTAGGGTGGAAAGGGCAAAGGGCTAAAGATAGAATATCGATTAACATTTGAATCTATTAGCATATTAAAATAGTCTAGTTGCTTATTTGAGATAGTGAACATGATACAAATAATTATACAAGGCACACTGAAAAAGTATTTTAGGTGAATAGTTAACTGTAAAATTACATCTTCTCGCTATATCTATTCTTTATTTTTTTTCCTTCCTTCTTCTACTCATCCTCTCTGTTACTTCATATTTCTATTGAATATTGACTTTATGGTAAATTCAGCCCACTGTATTAGCCAAGACTGTAGGACAAGATGGCAGAAATTTAGGTACACACTATACAGCTGTTAGCGAAAGTATTTTTGTTTCCTACACATTATGGAATACTAATTATAAACAGTTTATATAGAACAAGCGCAATAGAAATTCTTCAAGCACAATTACAGTGAAAAATTATAAGTATATCCTTCCATGAAGGAAAAGGTTCTGTAACTTCTCTATTTTATCACAGAGATGATTCAAAATCAATGGAAAGTTGGTGTGATATCCATAGATCCTTTTGAAAATTACAATACCAGGCTTGACTATCGTATAACATACTACAGCAATCCCAGTCCCGGTTATAAAAACAAATATATTGGCAGTGTTACATAGAGTCATGGAATAGTTTGGGTTGGAAGGGAGCTTTAAAGGTCACCTAGTCCAACCCACCTGCAATTAGCAGGGACATCTTCAACTAGATCAGGTTGCTCAGAGCCCCATCCAACTCAGCGCATAAAATATTCCTGTTTAAAACATTTAGTTCATGTAATTTATATCCAATTTTATTTAGTTTGGTAAGTTGTCAGAACAGTTTTCCAGAATGGAAACAGTTTTTCTAATTTTGAGAAAGAACTTGTATGCAAAAATATCCAGAGCAAGGTATTTGTAATATGAAGCAGGCTGAAAATAGTGTAATATTGGTTTAGATTGCTATTAAATACCTTTCTTTCATATAAAACATCCTTTTTGTATATAAATAATAACCTGAAGTCAAGAGAAAGCACCATATGATGGAATTTACCTGCATCCGTTTGAAAACTAAATAAGAAATGTAATCGCCATTGGGAATATTGCCTACCATGTGATATACAGCTTAATGCCTGTGAATTGAGAGGAACCTTCAAAAACCACCACATCTCAACAGAATCTCAGCTCAACAGGGAGCAAAATCCAGAACTGTCATGGAGGTGTCCCTTCAACTTTGTCACTCACTCTCCAGACATGTATCACCGCATATTGCTGCTAAATTGTTGAAAATGCATTTAGTTCTTATTTCATCCAGTATATTAAAACATTACAGAGCAATTTCTATAACCTGTGACACCAGATTCTAATAGTGTTCTGGTCTCTGACTTTGGAGAGAAAGACAGAAAAAAACATTTCAGATTGGATCATGCCTTTGGCTACAGAAAACAATCTGTAGGCTTGAGTTGGCAAAATTAAACCAGCTAATCAAAAAGTCCTGAAGCAGCATAAGTACAAAAAAAGGCTGTTCTTACCGTAGGAAGTGTACTGCTCCATTGCTTATGTCTACAAAACTCTTAGCTATGCATCCCTTGAACTTTTCTCATAAAAGTACAACATAATTAATTATTTGTACGCTCATGTAGTCTTTGTACTTTGAGCAGAGCATAGGTGACTCAAGCCTGCAGTGCAAGCCCAAAACAAGGTGTTTATAAATTGAAGGCTGCACATAAAATAGAGCAAAATATGCTTGGGAAGAAAAAAAAAAAAACTGAAGAAAAAATTGTAAATTCTGCATCATACCTGCCAGATCCTTGCCAATGTTTGGTATGCCATAGGACATCCAACATGACATCCAACATGGCACTAGACATCTATGATCAGGCCACTGCATTGATCCTTCACTGTCTCATGGGTTTCTGCCATGAAAATTCTAACATTTATTAAAGTTAATACATGCAACATAAAAGTTCAAACAGCACCAAACAACTTGGACAACAAATTACAGAAAAGAAATACCAAACAGATGGAGAATCAAAGGAACTTCTAGAACGAGTCTTTCAGAGATCTAAAGGTATTGTTACATATCTTTAAAACATTCACTGAAGAAATAAAAGACCAAAAAATGGAATTATATATGGGTAATTTCTGAATAGAAACACAGTTAATTCCATCAATATAGTCCACGAGAATAGTGCAAAAGTCTCAGTTGAAATATTAGATAGATATTAGTTGTCTGAATGCTTTATATTTGCAGCCTGTTTTTCATAAACAGTGACACAAAGTATGAATTAGTTTCACGCCTTTCTTGTCTTGTCAAACTATTTGCTTAGTTTTTAAACTAAGCAAATAACCATTGTCAATCATATGAATTGAGTATATAATTATGTACAAGCAGGTTTTAAACAGCAAAATATGATCATGTCAAAAAAAGGTTGCTTAACTACCAGTTTTGTGAAAGCCATGATTTGAATATCCTCTGATTGATATCCCAGCAATACACAACTTCTTACAGTTTGGATGACATAATTTCCCTTGCGAGTCTCACAAATGGAGAAAAAAGGCTAGGAAAGTTTTCTTTAAAATTTTCCATTTAAAACCCCAACATTTAAAATTTAATTGCCCATATTCCTGCTTTCAGTTCAGTGTCAAAATCTGTTCCAAGTATTTCCTATTTATAAACTTTTCTGAGGTTAATAGGAGAAATGCAGGAGTTCTACTGTGGATTTTTTTATTATTATTATTTTAACAGCAGACCTTCATTCACCGAGTCTTCTCCCAAACATAGCTCCGAAATAAGTTTGTTCCTGAGCTCCAATTCATCCAGTTGTCTATTGTGCAAAATTATCATGGACAAGTACCTTTCAAAATAATATTAACATCCTTCTTCTTCTTCAGTAAGACTTTGTATTGCATATAATTCATAATATTTCTAATATTTTCTTGTTGCCATAGCACTTAAGGAGAAAGCCCTAAAAAACTTGAGCTGCTGTAAGCTGCTCTGTTTACCTGGGTAAGGTGACCAGCAATGGAAACACAAATGCAGAAAATGGAAGCAAACCACCCCAAACTTAAAGAATTTAAAATATTTTTCAGTTTTGTTATATCAGGAATTGGCATACAGTCTTGACATAGATGCTCATGTGGAAGGAATATGAAGCACAATCTCCAGCACTCATACCTAGACTAGCTTTTCATTGTACATACTATTAAACAAAATACCACATTTTGGTTGTGCTAGTCTCACATACACTCTGCGAGGGGGCATGAAGGGGAAGAGCAGAAGAGAGAAACACCCTGGCAGTATTTAAAAACACCACATGTGAAAAGACATTTATGTTTGGCTTTGGCACTGTTTTTTGTTTATTATCCCAGGCAGCAACAGCACTCTGCCGGGCCAGTGAGTCAGTAAGACACTTGGTGTTCCCCAACATTTAGTCCAGTCACAGTGAGAAAGACTGGCACTTACTTCTTTTTCAAGAGCACATGCCTGTAGATCTGTCTCAGGTCCAGAACAGGATTCCAGTTCGGTACAAATCCTTTTAATCTCTCAGGAGCAGAAGCTGCCACTCTAGACAGCTGACATATTTCAGACAATTGATATAATTATTTGGAGGGATTTGTTGTTGTCTACCTAAGATAATATTTGAAACATGGTGCATCTAGCCAAGAAGTTTCCTTTCCACAATGCTGCAAATAATTCGCATAAAGTAACTTAGATAAAATGGACAGATTGTGAGAACTGGTCAGCCTTGAGCTTACATACCTAGGTATCAAAAGTCATAGCCCATTGATTCGATGTCGAATTAGATACTACTGACTCTTATGTCATATTGGAACTCTGACATCAAATACCATAAACTTCTGAGTATTAATGAAATGGAATCACCTCTCACATTTTGGAAGCATTAACTACTGGTAGTAAGGGGGGTTATATTGTGCTAGAAGCTGTGTGTGCAAGTAAAGGCTGAAGTGGCAGTAATCAGTCTATTAAATATTTCACATACAGTGTATTTCCCTTAGTTTAAACACATAAAATCACTTTTGATCCAAGCTGAACAAAAAACCCATAAAATGTCAAGCTATTATGTTAACATTTTCCAATTTCAGGTCTTTATCAACTTTCTGAGACAATGACCAAATCGAGATTTCATGTCTGAACATGGCTAGTAGGATACAGTTGGTACAGCACTACCGTCAGACATTTGGATCATTCTTTAACAAAGTGTAGAGAAAAATGTCAGCTGAGACGTTCACACAGAACTTGACATTTGGGTAAGTGACTATAACCTTCAGATCTGGCTTTCCTTTTACATGCAGCAGAAAAATAAAAAAGTAAGAGAGACAGGCAAAGCAGAGTTTGAAATAATCACAGCACAACATCTTCTCATTAGTCCAGGTCCTGCTGACAGGGTCCAAACTAAGTACTTGTACCAGGACACCTTAGAGAAAGAATTAAAAAAAAAAAAAAAAAAAAAAAAAAAAAAAAAAAAAAAAAAAAAAAAAAAAAAAAAAAAAAAAAAAAAAAAAAAAAAAAAAAAAAAAAAAAAAAAAAAAAAAAAAAAAAAAAAAAAAAAAAAAAAAAAAAAAAAAAAAAAAAAAAAAAAAAAAAAAAAAAAAAAAAAAAAAAAAAAAAAAAAAAAAAAAAAAAAAAAAAAAAAAAAAAAAAAAAAAAAAAAAAAAAAAAAAAAAAAAAAAAAAAAAAAAAAAAAAAAAAAAAAAAAAAAAAAAAAAAAAAAAAAAAAAAAAAAAAAAAAAAAAAAAAAAAAAAAAAAAAAAAAAAAAAAAAAAAAAAAAAAAAAAAAAAAAAAAAAAAAAAAAAAAAAAAAAAAAAAAAAAAAAAAAAAAAAAAAAAAAAAAAAAAAAAAAAAAAAAAAAAAAAAAAAAAAAAAAAAAAAAAAAAAAAAAAAAAAAAAAAAAAAAAAAAAAAAAAAAAAAAAAAAAAAAAAAAAAGAGCAACATGGTGTACTTTTCCACTCCAGCCTATTAAGGTTGTGATCTCTAAATAGATTCTACCAGTAAGTGGTGTGCCTACATCTATTACCCTCAAATGTAGGACATGCAGAACACGGAGTACTCACTCTGCCTATCTACATGATAGAGGAACTCCAGCACTCTCCAAAGAGGAGATGCCTCTCCCTTACAGTGTACAGTCACGTGCCTGTGAGTCTGTAAGAAAAGTCTATAAGGTGGTAAGCTTAGCATCACCGTCTATAAAGTACCCTCGAAATTATATTACTAAGTTCATAACGGAGGTGGTAAATAGTATTGAAGGATTGTAAACATCCACCATTGCAACTCTCCAAGTCTGAAGCATCAACTTGCATTTCCCCCTAAGCTTTGCTATCTCAAACAATTTGGTAGAGGTAAAAAGTGAAGAGAAAAAGGAAAAAAAAAAAAAAAAGGACGGGGGGTCATTATCAGCACCGAGACTAGTGCTTTGGAAAAATGCTATTTAAAACAAAACAACAAACCTTCATACTAGGTCTGTTTCTGTAATTTAGATAATTGCAACTCCATTTTTAAAACACATTAGCAATTTGTATTATACCTTTAATAATTTTTAAAGTTAAAAGTTACAAAACCAAATAAATCCTGGGAGCCAAATTTCAGCTAATATCTATTTTATCAAAAAACCCCTTTTGATAACACTTTATTTGAAAATTTCTCATTGATACAATTATTTTATTAGAGGATATTCACTTTAATTACTCCATTTCTTAATTTCTTAAGACTTTTCTAGATGTATTTCTTCCTGATACAATTTTGAAAAAGTCTTTACTAACGTTTTATGATAGCAGAGATAAAACTATGCACATAAACCAGTATTACTAAATCTTATTCCTCCACAAAAAATCTAAGAGATGCTATCAAAATCAAATAAGGGGAAATTACTGATCAATGCTTATTCTTCTAAAATACATACTTTCAGCCACCTGAGAAGTGTGGCTGAAGGTGAGAACACAGCATCTTACTGCAGGGCTCCACAGCCTGCAAGACTGAACTTGCAAGGGATCTTAATTTTCAATGTGGTTGACAGCAATAAAGTTTGGGCAATATTGATCACTTTTGAAAAGTCTGTTCACTTAATGAGAATTAAGCTTTGGAATTCTTATCTTAGATTTTCAATAGATACAAGCAAGTTCAAAATTATATGCTTCTCCATGGCTTTTTTCCATAGAAGCAGTGTAATTTCTGTAAAAGACTTACTCTTTGGAAAATATGGTCTTGTTTTTACTATAACTCTCAAATTTAAAAAAAAAAATAGACCTTGCTGAAGATAGTAAATTCTGCTATATAACCTCAAAGACCATGACGTAAATCAGTTTTCCATGCAATCAAAATAACTTCCCCTGCAAAATAATCCATAACCAAAATATTAAATCAAGCAACCATCTCTTCTCATGCATGACTGACCAAATAAGCTGGCCTCAGTTCAGTAATGACATAAATGTAGAGAATCTAACAGTAAATAAATCAAAATTTCTGTCCTACCAGGCACTGAAATAATCAAGAATCAATATGTCTCTGGAGTTTTCAACATCAAGGCACAGGAAGGGTCTGAAAAACTCATCAAGGACAATTTTCCTATTCAGCAAACTAGGAAAATATTGGATCTGTCAAACCAAATATGAAAGGAACAACAAATCATGGGTTTGGGTTATGAGCCATGTTCTGTATATGTTAAAGGGACTCAGATTCTCAGTGATTTTAACTCTAGATGACTAATTTAAAATATTTTTCAGACACTATCTCCTCTGAGTAAAAACTTGATTAATAATGAATAAGCCTACTCATAAGACATGTAACAACATTAAAATCCCTGCACAATAGGAGCTGTAGTTGCCTCCAATACATATGTTTGTATGACTTATAAAAGGTGTCACTGTGAGGTTATATCAGAACAGGGCATATTTGCATCCTAATCTTCTGTCAGAAAGCCAAATGTCTTTAATTACATAACAAAGTTGTCATAATCTTTGGCCAGATTTTTTAGTCTGCAATACCTGCTTGAAATCAAAAGAAAATTACTCACTGACAGTCCTCACTGGTTTTTTTTCATATGTTGTTCTGGCATTGTTTCCTTCTGACTTGTCGTATTTCCATCTCCTTCTATTATTCAGTTGAATAATTTCCTCAAAACAGAAAAAAAAAATCTGTTTTCATTTGCTTGTTTTCTGTTTAATTCATGAACTTTGAATATTAGATATTGTGTTCCTGGCTCTAAAGAACTAAAACTATGTACACAGATGACTCAATGTAATCTTCCAAATTTTACAGAATTATCCTGAGAATGACAAATGTAAAGGTTACTCCTTTCATTTGGGTTATGTTTTACTTCAGCTTTTCTTGGTGAAGAGCTTTAAATGGAATTTAAGTTTCTTTTCCTCTCTTTTTAATTTTTAATTGTCCCACACCCCTTAAGTAACATTTCTTAAAGTAAAGTTGCATATTTAACAAAAAAAGATGCTTTCAGTGCATATCAGTAAAAAGAAATACACAGTTACCTATTAAGTAAGTGCAGCTGTTGCACTAAGTGCAAGGGAGAATACTGGAAATATTAGAAGGTGATTAGATAATAAATGACCCTATACACTATGTACATGTATAGTGGGAATCAAATTAAGTTTACATCTGACATCCAACGCTAAGCACAAAAGGTGTCAATGATTATATTACCACCAGGTGTTCTGAGTCTCTACTGTGCTTAAGGCTGCATCATTCAAAATCAATGTATTTCTGTCTGTGTGATTTTAACTCTTACAGAAAGATGACATTAAAAAACAGTATTTTGTATTTTTATGAAGATTACCTCAAGATTAATAAAAACGTAAAAGCTACCTGAGGACTAAGATCACAAGCGAGAACATTCTGTAAAATTAAATCCTTATAAAGAGTTTGAGATGGGGTGTGAAGTCATTTGGAGGATTCTCATTTTCTGTTCTATGTGTCAGAGAACACACAGCAAAGAATTTCGGACATGCTTCAAATAAGGTCTAATTACTTTCCGACTAGAATAAAGGTATTAAAACATGTTCAAGGATTATTAAGAAAGGAACATTTAAGCAGATACCAGTTTTAGCTACAAATCATGAATTTCAGCTAAAGAAGGCAGAAAGGAAAAAATATTCCGCATAAATAATATAATGCCATTCTAAACTTTTATAAAACACTAGGTTTACAGCAAATTTAAGCTTGTTCTGGAAGACCTACTTGGTTCTCTAGTCACTAGAGGTCACTATTACAGTTTTGAATCTTCCAAGTCTGCTGCCTCTTATTATTTTCCTCAGTATACTCTAAACTTGAAAACTTCCCTGTGTGAAATGTATTCATGTTTGAATAACGGTACTTGAAATATATACTTAAGTGTCTTCTTCAGAAAAATAAGTCCAGAAGTACTAGTCAAAAGTTCTGCTTAGGATATAATTTTAAAATACTTAATTTTTTGTCATTCTACCAATGACAGGTTTATTCTAATAAACCCAGTAATAAGCATATTGAGATGAGCAGCCCTCAAGAGCAGCAAAGATTATCTTGACATTACAGCATGCTCATTCAAGCCATAACCCACCAGAAAAAAAACCAAAAAAACACCCCCCCCCAAAAAAAAAAGAAAAAGAAAAAAGTCATAGAAGTTCGTTTTTGAGATATGCAGGTACTGAGTCATCAAGAGTCCTTAACACTAATAGAGTGAGACATGATGGTAGATATTTGGGAAAAAGAAAAAAAACCCAAACCCCACCAAAACTGGTGAAAAATAAAGGCCTTTTAGATGTTGACTGGACCTTGTCTAGTATCTGTTATCACTTTGACCTACATTAAAGTAATTGGTGTGTGGGATTTGCTTGAGAACGGTCACTGTTGCTGCCCCCACAGTACATTTCTGGCACAGAAGTCACCTCTTTGTTCTGTTTTCGTTTCCAGCAGAATGTTGATAAGGGTGAAGACCAAGCACAAACACAAAAACCTTTTAAAATTATTCTCCTTTTATAAAAGCAAACACAAAAAGATATGAAGTGAATGGGTCTGACAAAATCTCAGGCACATCCAGTGTCTCTCAGTGACTCTGGGCTGGTCATTACCTGACAGTTCACAGATCATCAACCTAGCATAGAAATGATCATAACCACTGGGTAGGGGTGACTGAGAGCAGACATGGCAACTACATTTGGGCACCAAAGATCAAGGAAGAACCATCTTAGCACCAGCGCACCAGAAAACCACACACAAATCAAGGAAAGTCAAAAGCAGAGGTATCAGGGCAAAGAGCATCTATATATAATATTCAAGTAACAGGTGAGCCAAGATTGGAGTCAAAATAAAAGTCAAATTTTCTGTGTACAAAGAACATTGAGACTTCATATGGGCTTGGGGCTGGAGTTAGGATTCAGAGGTCGCAAAACAGAAACAACATTTCAGAAGCGATTATGACTGTTGAGCAAATTCCCTGCCTGGGAATGGCAGACCATCAGTAATTAAAGTATAAACCAGGTCTGAGCTGCAAGTCCCGTAATTATTGCCAGCTGCACCATTTGAAGCCAAAGATGTCATGTGACCAGATTTTGAGTGCTGAAGAGAAAGCTGCAGGTGCCCTCAAAAAATGTATGACTGTTTGAGACAATTTAGAGAAGAAAAAGCTCCCTCTCACCTTCAAGACCTTTCTGGCTGGCTGCTTCCTGGAATAATTTTACCTTGCCTATGTAGCATTAAGGACCTCTAGGAACCAGAAGGTGTGAATACAGTTTTTACTTTCTTGTATTTTCTGCTCCTATAATGACCAATTGTTTATCTAATTGACAAGATTTGTCAGATTTCTGACCTTCCCTTTCAGCATGAACTTCACCTTGATTTTCCTACCAGAAAAAGCAAACAACCTCCCTAACAAACAAAATCAACAAAAATCCCACAACTAACATCACAGGCACTCTTTGTGCATCTTCCATGCCTTTCACGAGGCAGTGTCAGGGAACTGTACTCTTAACTACAAATCACAGCTATAGCAGGAGTTCCCAAACTGATGTATTTATTCAGTAGGTGACTTAATGCCATGACACAAGATGAACTCAGACATCTTAGTATCCTGTCTCCATTTCCATACTCTGTCAGTCCCTTTCTCCCAGAGTGCTGTATTTCCTTCTCCTTTTTTTCCCCCCATTTAATCTTAGAATAAAAATGTAAGACTCTTAAAATTACAACGGTTTGTGTTGCTGGAAAATTAAATTCTGCCCAGCTCTTTGTTATGTCTCTAAACAATACAGGGTGAGCTTTATGAACAAGAAGCCCTTTTAAGGGAGCCCAAAGAAAAAGATTCAGCCAGATGTGCTCAGTCTGCACAGCTGTTTTATGTGCTTATGCACTCAAACAACAAATGCTTAAAAATCATAAATCTAAGAATTAATTCCACTTGCACAATAGCAGAAAATGAATCTCTCCTTACAAAGAAAGAGAAGAGATACAGCCTGAATACATGCTGTTAAAAGATATGAATGGATGTCTCACCCATTCATAAGTTCTTTGTGCAGTAAACCCAGTAAAGAAGGAAATTTAGAGAAGGAACATATTCACAGATGAAGAGCAGGGAGACAAAACATGCAGGAAAACTAAAAATATTCTGTCACAAAAAACTCCTGATTACAGAAAATGTAATCCCATAATCAGAGATTTGCAATCCTCATGGCTGGCATAAAAACATTATATTTCTATTGAAGACCAGAGTCTGTAGCAAAGCATTCTTTGTATACAAAATTTTCAACAGATATAATTGTATATGTATTCAACAAATGTTAATGCAATTCTAAGAAGAATTAAAGCCAGACAGTGTGGTGAACATAAAGGTCAATCAGAGTTACATTAAAAACATTCTGTTCCATCTTTTATCCATTCAGCATCTAGGGGAGATCATTATGCTTTGGAATGAAAAGCAAAGAGAATATATGGGGGGCAATAATTTCTTCTTACCATGGAAAGAGCTGGTAGCAAGAAAAAGCCTGTTTAATGGTTTTATTTGCAGAAAAACTAAAGTGAGAGAACAGCTGTGCTAAAATACTGTTTGTCCTTGTTATTAAACAAAGCATAATCACTATACATGATGGATGTAAAGAGAAAATAACCAAAGTTAGGTCTTGCTCAAGCCTTTGCTCACTTCCAAATAATTTTCCTGTTTCAGGTCCATTCATTTTAGGCTTCTGCTTCTAACAGAACTGTAATCCCTCTCACAATATACAGATTTTTCACTTCAACAAATTCAAGGACTGACACTACTTTAACACTGATTTTACCCTGTAGTAACATCTCTGGCTCCTAGTTAACCCTTGTTCCATAAGATAGAAGAATAAGTACGTTCATCGTGTTTTACCTATTTTTTACTCTTCTTGAGTTTGAATAAGGTTACCTTGCTTCATTTTTTTTTTTTTAATCATAGGGTTGAAATTATGGTGACAGTAGTTGCACAAATAGACACATCAAGATCAATAGTCAATTTGATCTGGAGAAGCTTTCTTCTTTTGTGCCATGTCAGATAAAAGAGAATATCCATGGTTACTGCTATTAATATTTATACCACTCTCTAAAAGGAAAGAAAAATGCTAGAGAACAGACATAGACATTGATTCCTGTTGTACAGGTTATTGTGCAGCATTAAAAAAGCAGGACCTTAAGATGGGACTGGGAATAGATTTCTATGCTACCTGAAGCCCAGGGAGATGAGAAGGGACAACTGAGTAAAGCTGGTTTGTCCAGATGCAGAGCATCCAATATCTGGTGCTAAAAAAGCTTCTTTCAGTCTTCTGCCTCTGAAGCACTGGAAAACTCCCAGAGGACGTGCTGCAAGGGGGCATAAGGATCTGGGGACATTAGATGGCAAATGCCCAACCCATTCAAACCACAGGATTTCCTCTCTAGCATGCTCTGCAGCTTGCTTCAAGACACTGAGTAAATTTTCTTTTTTCTATTAATTTGGGCTAAAGTGCAAGTTGAGACCCACACTCACAGATATACAGCATAGCTGAGCCTGAATGACTATACAAGAGAGGGGAAGAAAGAATCCAAGACTAAAGAATGTATTCAGCTTCATGTGGTTGGCTTCTGGTTCTGGGCAGGCTCTTCCACTGAGGATAGAAGGGCCCATCCCCCCAAAACTTTGCTAAGGGTAATCTCAGTGAAGTCCTGCCCTGAGTTACTCTCACCTCGCACTGTGCAGAGATGGTACCCACCAGCACAAAGACTGGCCCCGCAGCTCACAAAGGCTTGTACTGCAGCTGACTGCTGAGATCCCCAGCAAGGTTAGAGCTGCCACCAGTTAGGTCTTCTAGAAGGAGGATTTTACACACATTTGCCTTTCTCAGTTTACACAGGAAATCTGCAAAGGCTCTTTTATCATAGTATCAATACCTCTAGCACAACGATATAACTGAAGACTGACACAGGTTCATACAAATGTCCTGAAGTCAAAGCTGTTGCTGCACCTTGGGCTTTAGTCAGAGCTATATAACAGGTGAGGGTTGAAAAAGGGACTGAAAACCAAGCTTTTCCCGGAAAGACAAAGTGTTAATTCAGCTCTAGCAGTGTTTTGTTTTGTTTGTTGTTGTTGTTGTTGTTTTTTAATGAAACCTGTGCTTTAGGGAATGCTTTGCGCCAGTGGGTTGCTAGAGAACTGTACTGGATGGATGGCACCAGACAGCTGAAATGCATATACCTGCGCTACTGCCTTCCTACCAAATTTACCTGCACTAAGAACAGGTCACTCAGCCTTCAGATACCATCCTTTTAGTGTGTGGGTCTTAGCAATAGCAATGAACAGGTAGGATAGGTATGTATGTCAAGAAAAAAACAATGAGCACAAGGGTACTTGTGCTAGGAATTCTTACAGTGGTTATTTATACATCCTTTAACATAACCTCCTATAATTGCCAAGTGTGTTTTATGGTGGTAGTTACAATAGCATAATTGATGCTACCCCTTTCCTCGGAAGGACTGCAGAATAGGCAGTTCTGGTTTAAGCAACACACAGATTGCAATTAACAGCATTATCCTGGAAACTTCTGCTTCTCTAGGAGCTGCATCATCAGTTGGATCCTGTGCATTTGACTCAGCTGCTGTGACCATCAAGCAGAAGTGACACATTTTAGAGGCATGCATGCAGTACGTGTCTCACAAGCTCAGATGGCAAATGCAGACAGCTAAGGCAAAAATGGCTTGCTTTATTTACAAATAGATATCAGGCCTAGAATATAAATCAATCATTCACAGAAGATACCTGCCTTGCTCCTTCCACCCCAAAAATCATCCTGCATCAATAAAAGCCTCATTCTTAGTACGGAGTGATTCTTCCTGCAAGAAGTGATTCTAATAAGAGAGATTAAGGTGGGGAAAAATTCTCTGCGTAGTCACCACTACCTCTCTCCAGTGACTACTGAGTTAGCAGACTAACAATACATTTCAACCTTTCTGAGAAAAATCAAATCTCACCTGAACATGGAGAAATACTTGTAGAGCTATGAGTAACAGGGCCATCTCCCATCTCCTGACATAACAGTATTAAGTTAGGGCAGAATAGAAATGAGTGAGAAATGATAAAGGAAGCAGCAGGAAAGGAGACAAAAACAGCAAAAAAGAACCACCGTTAGGAGACAAACTAGAAGTTGATGACAGAAGGGAGATTTGCTTCTGTTGCTGTAGTGAGGAATAACAGGATGGTGGGAGACAAAGGGGAGATGCAGTCTTGCAAGAAAACCGAACTGCTGATACTGACTGCTCTCCAGGAATGTAGCCATAGGGAATGTCACCAGTTCCCACAACCCTAATGCTGAAAAAGGCTAAGAAAATAAATAAAATCAGGATTCAGGGGGAGTATTTTAGATTGTTATAATAAAAATGATGGGGAATCACAAAAAATAATTGGCATCATGTCATCTAATAAATTTGAAAACAGAGCAATGCTGTGTGTAGGTTATGAAAAGATGAGCACTTCCATTTAAGAATGATTTTTAGTTGTTGTAGCTTGGATACTGCTCTAGTACAAACACTAGGAAATAGAGAACTTTTTTTTCTCTCTCATCTTTGTAATTGACATTTCAAACTTTAGCCTGCCAGTTTATTAATTAATTAGTCTAGCTTACACTTTTAACTAGTTTATTTGTACCATCATTTCTCATTCATGTTTTCTACTATATGCCATATGGAAATTTACAGCAAATTTGGGCTCAGGGGCACCAACTATTGCTGCTAGCCCTTTAAAGTAAAAGTTTCGGCAACTTTCAAATTTAGGGGCAGGAGATCAGGAAGCTTTTTATCAGTGCTTCAGAAAAGATCGTGGATTTTTTTTCTCACAGATCACTGAATACTGTTTCTTAGACTTTCAGAAGGTCTTTATTCCTATGTTAAAGGACAAGGACAGAGGGGACCCCCAAAGTCTAAATTTTAAAAATATTGATGCATGCATTCAAGTATCCAACTCCTTCCTAATTGCTATTTTTCTTTATTATTAAAAATTATCTAAAGCTTTTTTATTCCAAAGATATTAAATTAGGAAAACAATACATGAACTCTATAGATCTCCATTAATCAAGAATTAAAACCTTCAAGCCTTATTTCAACATTCCCACTTATTTCAATTGAATTTCACTAAATTTTGAACTCAGCGATTCATTTGCTTACATGGAATCCTTAAATAATTAGCCAATTTGTTGTATATACCCTAGGTATATTTGAAAATACCAGCATTCATTTTTAAAGACTGTCTTATTTTTGGATAGGATTTAGCTTGTGTGGCTCTCAAAAAATATCTCTAAGTTTCTCAGATCAAGGTTTTTTACAATGATAAATGCTCTTACCACGTGCATTTTGAAAAGTGGTCAGCTCTTTCTGAGAAGAAAGGTGTGTTTTGACTTGAACTTGTAAAAGTAGTGAACTGAAAGTCACCTGTCACATTGGTAGAGCTTGGCTAATATTTGTTTAAATTAAATTAACTGTAATTACTTTAGTCTATCATACTTAAATTGGCACTGTACAGGTACCTGCAAATAATTTTCTTTTTGTTTTCATGAGAGCCAGAGAAAATTAATCCTAATTATTTTAAATGGGACTGTGCTGACTGTTTAATGTGCTGATACTTCAGCAAAACAGCTACTCAACATATTGCACATTTAAAAAGTTACCACTCTCTTTTGGGGCCAGTGCTGTAGCATTTGGAGAGAAAGACAGGTAACTGTGCAGGGGTCCAAAGTATCAAAATTCTTTATATTTAGAAGGTGTGGAAAAAGTATCAAGGGAGTAGCTGTACCTGATATGTACCATTAACTTTATTAGTTTGGATAATTTTTTACATTGTATGGAGAATGTCACTAGTTATCAAATTATGACATACGAAGAATTGTAGAAAAACCTGATTGAGACCAAATCCATACTACAGTTAATGCATTCACAATAATGAGTTTGTTTAGAAAATATTTTTAATACTTTACAATATGATGCACACTCCTCTTCAAAATCAGCTCTCTTCAAGTTGTCTGCAAAAAGACTATCTTATCTCCTAATAATAATTATTATATAATTTTTGCACAACGTTTCAAGGTCCTCAAATAGCAATAGTACTAAGGTAACTAGAAATGGATGACTTAAACTGTGACATTCTACCATTGCCCTCTAGATGCAATGTGATTGATATCCACATGGAAACAGCAAATGCATTCCGAGTGGGAAATATAAAATCACAAGTATGTCACAGAATCACAGAATGGTAGGCGTTG
>NW_010558346.1:9220-26897 GCF_000687285.1 Phaethon lepturus | reverse complement strand
CCTTAATGATTCTGTGGTTCTGTGATTTTTATGAGAGATGGACTGCTACTATGACTGGGTCTTAAACTCTGATATTAGTTTAAGCTTATATCAAAATTAGTTAGTAGTGAATCTCTTTAAATATACAGCCTACCTATTCCAGGCTTTTCAAACAAGATAGAAGATTTTTTTTTTTTTTTTACACTTTTATTTCACAGTAGCTTCACATTTAATTTGCAAAGGCACGGGATAATGTCATTATGAGTTGTTGTAGAATCTTTTTACAACATTTAGGTGATTTCGAATTTTCTAAGGTCTGACCTGGCTGGTGTTTAATTTCTGGAATCCAAAATAGCCCTTCTTGGATGCGGAGAGAAAGAGTTAAACTTCAGAGACATGGTTCCATTTTGTAGCCCAATTAAAGACAATAAAATATAACAATTCCACTAGGCACTGAGAGATGTCAGCAGTTCCAGTTAAGGGTGCTTACAAAGACACACAGACTTACACAACATTTAGACATAACAAAATAGGCAGAATAGTAAAACCATTGTAGTAACAATAATAAAATAAATAAAAACAGTAATGCAAACTGTAGAAGGGATGGGAAGAGTCCTTTAGTTTTGTTGTGTTCTCTGTTCCAACCCTAGTTCTGGTCTTTGCCACCCTTTCCTGTGCTGGACTCACTAGGAGCATCAGTGGCTGTGAGCTTGGATGTCTGAAACTGTAAACATCCTTTTGCTTTTACAAGATTTTTCCCACATGGCAGCTCCTCTGAAAACAGCTGGTTAATTAGTAGTCTCTGTCCCTGTTCTTGCTGTCTCTCTCCCCCTCAGCTGCTGATTTTTCACATTTGTGTTAGTTTAGTAACTCCTGAAGTCCTCTGTCATCTTGTCTGAGCATGTAATTATAGCTGGACATTTCCAGCCTCTCTTAGGAGCTTGATAGTTTATTATGAAGAATTACTGTAACTGACAGAAAAACTGACAAAAAAAGTTACCTAATATGTTGCCAACAATGATTCTAACCATCATGTAGTTGATCTACAGCACTTCTAAAATGCTGTAATTTTCATTCTTTTTTTAATAAGAACATGTGTCTTTCAAGTATTTACAGTGTGATGGGCTTTTCAGGAATGGCAAGCTGGGGTAAAAAATTTTAGAGCTTTATTTAGTACTTTATGTGGAATAGGCTTTTTAAACATTTTAAACTTTTCTCGGAGAAATAAAACTTGCCTCTTGCAAGTTGAATCTGTTTGAGCGGTTGAGAGGCTTGTGACCTTCCAGGTTATACACTCAGGTTTCTCTTGCAAATTTTGTCAACGTCTAATTGGATTGTTACCTCTGATTTAGGAATTTATGAAGAAACTGGAAGAGAAAAAGGCAGAACTGAATAAAGCAACAGGTATGGGAGAAGCTATCCTAGCTATCTGCCACCCAGACTCCATCACCACCATTAAGCACTGGATAACAATCATCAGAGCCAGGTTTGAAGAGGTCAGTATATGTCAAGCCATCTTCATTGCAACAGTCCATCTTTGGTTGGAACCTAGCTGACAACTAACATGATAGTTACACTGGGAGGAAATGATCCAGCTGTTGAGAACTAAACATTTAAAATACTGACAGTGATGGATGTGAATACCATGCTTCCCTAGGTGTTGTTTTAAAACGTAGAGATTTAAGAACTAAAGCAGTTGGTCAAGCTTCTTTGTATGTATTAAAGGAAATACTGTCTGACACTTCCCATGTGAAGAAAGCCAATAGTTTCTAAGGAGAAACTTAAAAGTTACAAAGGAAAGAAAATACAGGGCAAACTTGAAGCACTTTCTGATTGCATTAGGGAGGATTTGAGTCCAACATATTCTTGATCTAGAAGATTTTCAAATTATTTAAGTGGCTACAAATAGGTCTCAGGGTGTACCATACTGTCAGCTTCTAAGGTGGTATTTTCTGTGTATATTAAGTTTCAAGAAAAACAAAATGCCAGTCTTTGCAGAGTATGGCTTCAGGAGTGCCCAAGAGGAAGAAGGATACCAAATCCTGTGTGATTCACTAACTTGTACATATTGTTTGATAAAGTTGTTAATATGTTGCCAGAATGTACTATTTACTGCATTTAACAGCACCTAATCCTGAATATCGGTGGAAAAAATGTGTTTTTTTTTAACTGAGAATTCTGATTACCTAGCACCTTTAGTTATCAGCCACTACATCTAGCACCTTTGATAATCGAACATCAATAGGCCTGGGAGGAAACTCTGGGTTTATAGTTAGCAGGGCAATTTTAAATACATTTTAAAGAATTTCATATGTGCACATACTCATGCCTTGGTTCTTTTATCAAGGTCTTAGCATGGGCTAAACAGCATCAGCAGAGACTGGCAGGAGCTCTGGCTGGACTTATTGCTAACCAGGAATTGCTGGAAGCCTTGCTGGCCTGGTTGCAGTGGGCAGAGACTACACTTACTGAAAAAGATAAAGAGGTTATCCCCCAGGAGATTGAGGAAGTTAAAGCACTTATAGCTGAACACCAGGTAAGGCATGTTAAATGACTCATTTCCTACACATTCCACAAATGGTGCTCACATCTCAGCTAGGCTTCATAATCAAGTGTGAATCTCCTTAGCTATTTTTCTCCTAATAATTGAATCCCTTTCCAGATACTCAGTTGTGTGTGTTTTGTATGTGTATGCTGTGCTTGTAGTTTATTCAAGACAGAGGTAAAAAACCCAACCAAACAAAAACTGAGTGCTACCTTGTTCTAAAAGCAAGCCTACAACTCCCCATAGGAAAAAGGATAATTGTAATAATTAAAAAAAAAAAACCCACATGAAATATATGATAGTGCTGCTGCCTCAGAACTAGGGTTGCACTGTGGTTTTACTGATTGGATTTCAAAAATAAGTTTATGAAGTGCCAGAGGGAGCTGCTGGTGCAGTGAATGCTCATAGGTTTATCCCAGCTTATTCACCAGAGCACTCTCACTTCTATGAACTGCAGTCTGGACAGCAAGGAACACCTGAGTACTCAGAGTCAAAATTGTGTTGTACAGCACTTCACCATTCATAGTTAATAAAGGAGTTTGACAGACTGATTTTTTAGATTTAGCCTGCCTTTAACACCTAGGCCATAATGGTCTTAAAAGCTTATACTGCTGATTTTTCTTACTTATAAAACCTTTATCTCTGTCTTTTTTGTGAGGCTGGCATTATAAGAGTGTTTATGTGCTATTCTTGTAACTTTGGTGTTTTGCTGTTGTACGTGTTTTTCATTTCTGTGGTCACTTTTGTGTATTGTTAATTAAAACCACCTCTATCTGATTGCAGACGTTCATGGAGGAAATGACCAGAAAACAACCTGATGTGGATAAAGTTACAAAGACCTATAAAAGAAAGGCACTTGAACCCACTCCAGTACAATCTCATATTCCTGTGCTTGATAAGGGGAGAGCAGGAAGTAAGTAATGAAGTATTTTGGGACAGGTCACACACACCATTGCTCTATCTATAAAGATTCCAGATTACTAATAATCCAGTAGGTTTGACTAGCTTCTAGTGAAACAGGGTGAAATTATCTTGGCTGATTTTTTCCAATTATCTCTTATTTTTCATTGTGAGGAAATTTCTCATAGCAGACTTGTATTTTTAAATTTGTTCTATACTTCTTTGAATACCTGTTTCTAAAGTGTACAGGCTTTCATGTGCTATTAAACTTCTAAGAGTGTGCACATGCTGAGTCTTTGCAAATCTACCATTATCTGAAAGTGCAAAACACTTTTACATAAAGACGTAGAGACAAAATATTGCTCTTACTGTCTATGAAATTATATGGCTCCAATCAGAAAATGTGTTCAGTGAAGTTGAATGGAAAGTGAATCATCAAGTGAGGAAATCATTTTTTCTATTTTTGGATATACTTACCCATTGTATTTTATACTTACCCGTACATGAAACCTGCTTCTAAAATCAGGTTGTTTACTTTGCAACTCTGAGAGATTTGCAAAGATTTTATTTAACCTGTGCAGCTTCACTAATGCATATACTTTAACCACCATGTTGTCCTTCCCCAGCAATGGTAAAAAAAATAATCCCATTAGATGGAATCATATCAGGGTATGGGCTCATTATTTGGGACAGGAAGGGGTAGTTTAAGAAGGTCAAGTACCCTTCGTGTGAATGTTTGTTTTGTTTGAACTGGGTGAGACTTACATATTTTACCATGTTTTAACAGGAAAGCGTTCCCCAACACCAGGCATATATCCGTCAGCAGCCCAGACGCAAATCGAAACCAAGAATCCACGGGTAAACCTCTTAGTCAGCAAATGGCAGCAAGTCTGGCTTCTTGCCTTGGAAAGAAGAAGAAAACTTAATGATGCTTTGGACAGACTTGAAGAGGTCAGAAAAGGACTGTACAGAATATGCATACTTTTTGCATAATTTTGTTTATCCTGGATTAAATTGTCAATACTGTAAATACTGTAAACAACTTCCATATGTGTTTGTATTATATTGTATGATACAGCTAACTGAAGACACTGTGATATACGTACTTTAACATGCTTTAAAAGCTGTCATTCTCATTTTAACTGTGAGGAGAGTTAAGGTGTTTAAAATATTTATATATGTCCTCAAAGAACCAATTATTCAAAAGAATGCAGATGGTATCTCTCTCATTGATTTTTTTAGATTGATTGATTTCAACTGAAAAAAGTTCTTTCTTTTTTTTATTAAGCTGAGAGAATTTGCCAACTTTGATTTTGATATTTGGAGGAAAAAATACATGCGATGGATGAACCATAAGAAGTCTCGTGTGATGGACTTCTTTAGGAGGATTGATAAAGATCAGGATGGAAAAATAACAAGGCAGGAATTTATTGATGGAATTCTTTCTTCAAGTAAGTTTTAAAATTAACTTAATGTTGAACTTCGAACAAACATCTCATGAAGTCTTACTGTCTGTATAGTGTACCTTATGTGGTTTATTGTGTTAGAAAGTCATAGATTTCCCTTTTGAAGTCATCAATTATGATTAAATTAAACTATAATTACTGTACTTGAAAATATTTCTAGATTCTAGAAACTCTTTCTAGTTCTTTCACATTGTGAACCAGATTACAAATGCCACCTTTATATTATTGGCTAATTAATAGTTTACTGGATTCCAGTTGTCATTCCTACAGTACACTAACCACTTCAACAATTACTTTTCATTGATTAGTAAGAATAGTAAAACGTACCTTATAAAACCTATAGGTAAGTTTCAAAATCTGTTCATATGAGCATATGATTTTCATTAAAGAACTTGCATGGAATAGTTTCAATTCTAGAAGGAAACCATGTAATTTCTGAAACCACTGTTTCTACGAGCCATGACCATGTTCATATACCTGTATAATGAGGATCAAAATGTCAAGCAGTTGGACTAGGAAGGCAGTTTTCCTAGCTTTCCTGATGGATTGGTATTCCTTAGGTATGCACGGTTGGTGGTAACATAAGCCTTCCACATCATGTCTGTCTGTGTGTGATCCCTTTTCCCTTTAGCAACTGACTCATAACAGATAAGGTCCTACTACTTAAAATAATCCTTTATCTTCAGATCATAGAGACTTTTGCTTTGAGCAGTGAAGATTCAGAATGAGACTGCTTTTAGCATCTCATGTTAAAGTTATTCAGTAGGAGAATATTGTAGTATATTTATTTTTCCAGTGCCTTAGGAAATGCAGTAATATAGTCACTATATGTGTGCATTGCTCTTTTGCATGAATTGTCAGAAGTTGATGAAAAAACTCTCATACCACCAAGAGGTTAAACAGCTTACTCATTTAACTCTTGGTATCAACTTGTGAGAACTGCTCAATACTCATGATTTAATCCCCACTCACCATCTTGAAATTTTCTTTGACTGTTCTGCTGCTGTGAACTTGATCTAAAGAAGGATTTCACGCAACACCATGCATGTTTCTGCAGTGGGAGGGCCTTGCATTTCAGATCTAATTAGCAGTGAAATTCTTGCTTGACCTTTCCTCACTAACAATTTATCTTGTTAATCTGTAGTATTTTATGCACTTTGAAGGTCAAAATGTTAAAAAAAAAAAAAACCAACCCCACACATACATCTTACAGTTTAATCTGTGCCCTTGCGTCTGTGTCTCTCTTCAAGCCATGCTGTGATACTCATTTTAATCCAATATCTAGGTAACATCGGAGATCGAGATTGTTTTTTCAGAAAGATTCCTTCATTCTCATTTTGAATGTCCTTGGGTTTTTTGATAAGCATTGCCTGTCACCTTGTGTCTAAACACCTTTTATTATTTTTGATAAAGCTTTTGTTGTTGTCTTTGTCTTACAGAATTCCCAACAAGCCGACTTGAAATGAGTGCTGTTGCAGACATTTTTGATAGAGATGGTGATGGATACATTGACTATTACGAATTTGTAGCAGCTCTTCATCCAAACAAGGATGCATACAAGCCTCTCACAGATGCTGACAAAATTGAAGATGAGGTACATTCTCTGCTTTCTTAGGTTGCAGTCTATTCTACTGGGGTCATGTTCTCTAATAATTAATTTTATTTTCACTCCTACATAATTTGAAGTTTACGAGTTACACAAATATTTAGGAATATGATATTAGTAAAGTAATCCAGTTGTGGTCTTTTGCAGGTTACAAGGCAGGTAGCTAAATGTAAATGTGCAAAACGGTTTCAAGTGGAACAGATTGGGGATAACAAGTACAGGGTAAGTCTTCAAAGGACCTTCTTAGTTCTTTCAGCTTAAAGATTCTTCGTATGACATGGTTATGCAAGGAATTAGGCTATATTAATGTACAAGAATTTTACTTTAAGCTTGTCTAAATTTTATGGTTTTTTTCCTGTTAGAACATACCAGCTAAAAATATGGGAAAATGCTGCTGCTTTATTTATTTTCACTTAAACTACTGAAACTATTTCCAATGTATGGGAATTTTTAAAAACTAACTGCATGCGTGCATACATACATACAACAGCTCCTTAAAAGCCAATCTTTTTGCCTGGTTTAAAGTGTAGCTGATTTTCTATTTGTTTCATAAAAACAGTGATATTTTCCTGTGCTACTGTGTTGTACTTTAAAAATCTTTTACCAAAGTGTGTTCAGTCAATTTTATCCTGCCTTGTCATTTTTTTTTGGAGCATGCTGTTCCTTCTGAAGAAGTACAAGAAATGTTTTAGATACTGCAGAAAAATCTTAGATGACAGAAAAATAAATATCATATTGTAGAGAAAGGTCTGCTACCCCTAGATTCAATAACCAGAACAATTTCAGATGAAATAATGCAATATTTGTCTAAGAGAATTAAAGAGTTAAACACTTGTAGATGATTTTAAGACCACAGAGCAGCAATGGGAAGGAAACAAAGGCCTTGAACATTTTCCAATATTCAGTCTCTGGATGGCTAGCTACCTGCTCGTCTCCGAAGTAGATACTTTATTTAGAATGTCTAATGTGTTAGTTTGCATGTGTTCTAGAGTCACATAGAGAATTTCCTGTAAACTAATCGTGTCTTTCTTCCATTTTTCATTTCTTATCAGTTCTTCCTGGGAAATCAGGTATAAACCAGTGGAATGTGTTATGAAGTTTCTTTTTTCTTTTTTTCTTTTTTCTTTTCTTTTTTCCTAACACATAGTGATTTAAGCTTGCAATGGTCAGTCTTCTCGCCATCCTTTCATCTTCAGCTAATTCATTGCTAGTCAGCTGTGGTATTTCTTTAAATGCTACAGAGCATTCCTTGTCTCGGGACCCTTCCTTTTTCCCTCACCTGCTTTCTTCGGACATTTTCCTCATTAAGGAGATTACTTTTAAAGGAACCAGATAATGGGCAGCAACAATTCCCATAGTAAAAAATCTTGAGCATTTAAGCTGCCATTAGAATTACTGTTATTTTATCAGTTTTCAGTTTTACAGCGGAATGCTTCAAAATTCTGTCATATTTTTTAGGCTATCAGATTAAAGGCTAATCACAGGAAACACAGATCCCAGTGTCATATCACTTGTTTATTGCAAATTAGGTGAAAAATACTTTCATTTTCAGAAAAAAAGAAATAATCCTTGTACAATCAAGCAGACTGATTAAGAACCTAGCAAATTGTTGGTATTTTATATACTAACATGGTGACTCATAAATACATATTTTGGAAGTAGGCAGATTAAGCTTGCCGATCCAGTTTAGGTTATTCTTTCTCCCAAAGTGTTTTCAGAGAGCTATGGCACATCTATAATGTGTTTGAACTGTGTTTAAGAATACTTTTTGTCTGTGGGGTCATCAGTGAGTCATACCAAAGTGGCACTGTACAGTGTTACAGGGAGGATATGCTATCCAGTGCTCACTTACTTCTGTGGTACATACTGATTCACAGCTTAAATTGTTAAATCATGTTTGCCTAGTAAGAATGGAAATACATCGTACAAATGGGATACCATTAATATCTTATTCATGCTCTTATAAAGGCAATAATATGTATAATCCATTCTGTAAATGCTACTGTTAACAGCATTAGCCATTTTAAATCTAGAGGTGTTGAAAAAGTAGTTGCATTCTTATTTATTGGCAAAGCCTGTTGAAGTACAGAAGAAAGCTCAAAGAGCAGTGGATAATCTTACCACATGCCTCAAGCAATATATCTAAGTAATAATTTAAAATGTTTTCCACATATAGAACAAGCCTCTATTTGAAAAGACTATTTGAAATTATGTTAATCCTCTTATCTGCCATCTGTACTTTCAGATCTGGGCAAAATACAGCATTTTTTGAGAGCATCTGTCTCTTACTGGTGCAGAACAGCATCATAGTGAAAATCACCTAGAGCAAGTTGGCTGAGGCTTCTCTAGTGTCAGTGGTTGTTATACTGCTATTGTCAAAACCAGGCCTTTTTGTAGCTTAAACGAGACTTCCTTTACGTTTTTGTTCCAGTGGTTTTAACTCTGATCATTTGCAATGACGGTAAATACTGTTCAAGGAAAGTTAGTATCCAGGCTATTTTAAGAAGGCAATGGACTGAGTTACGATTAGGAAAAATGCATTGATAGATACCTGTGTTATTTTCCAGGAGCCTCACTGTCTGAATTAACCACAGCCTAGGTAGGCTGTTTCCAAAGGATACTGTATCTGACCTTTGGTATAATTGCCTGATGGAGTCTAACTGAAGAATTAAACTGGGATGGGGAAAATAAAGAAAAGAAAAAAAGATAGTATCTTTAGAAACTCTAGAAAAAAATCTCTAAAGAAACAAGCCAATGAAAACAAACTGCATCAATTTGGATGTAATTTCTTTTTATAACTTTGATCTACGTATGTAAAATGTTTTTTTGTTCAGCACATATTGTATTCATTATTAAAAAGCCCTTACAAATAACACTTATGTGAATGTTCTTATTTAAAAAAAAAAAAAAATTATTGAATTAAGCGGCAAGCTTTGCTTTTGTTTGGTTCCTAAAAGTAATATTCCTTTAAACTTATTCTCTCTCCTTGGCTTGAGTAGTACCAAACAACTAAAGTCATTTAACAAGTAGGGAGCACATTTGTGTGGTTTGCATTTAAAGCATTTCAGTACCCTCACTGGAGCAAGTAGGTACAGTTGCACTATGGCCAGCCTTCTCCAAGGGTCAAAGATTGTCCCAAAGAGGTGTATTTGACTCCAGTTGGTTTCAGTCAGTGCTTTGTATGTTTGTGTGTGAGAGCACTACACTTGGCCTGATGATCTGATATTGAAATAAATATTTTAGTGGCACTGTCTAAAAAGTACTGAATTCTTCTGGTTAGTTTTCATGAGATAGCGGGGTCAACGTTTTGGTCGTGTCTTCTTTGATCCAGATTTGAACAGAGACACTGCATACAGATTTTGTTATACAGGTTTCAAGAGCGAAACACATGAGGCCTGGCCATCAGCCCAAAGGCAGAATACAAGAGTTAGTATGAAACAGGTTTTTGTGCATCTTTGAACTGTGAAGAGCCTCGATGTGTAGGCAGAGGAGTGACCAATAGTTTATAGCAAAGGACAGTAACGATAGCTATCAGTCATTCATTGCTTCTTTAATGTTCCCTTCCCCACATGCACCTCGCTGTAGGTGATCAGTGACAATGCTATAAGTGAATCAATTGATAGAACTGTGCAATGCCTGTAATGCATTGAATTTTCAGCCCACATGCTGATCATTTAAAGTGATGCTGCCTTCCTTTCAGCTGACATCATTAAAATCTAGCCTGCTGCAGAAGAGAGTTTACTTATTTTCACAGTGAAATAATGCAAATAGGTCTTCATTAATTTATACAAACACAGATTGTAACCAATTAAATAATGTGTTACTAATTTTGCTTCCTTTATGAGCTCAGACTTTTGAGAATCAAGCATAAAATTAGATCTAAGATTCTTTCTTACCATCCTGCCATCTCCTTTGGATTAATGCAGTGGCATCTGATTTGAAATCTTAACAGCTTTAATAATCTGCATAATAAATCTGATTTTTTTTTTTAGCATTTACTAATAATTAAATATAAGAATAAACTTTTTAAAGTGTCTGATTTTTAACCTATCAACATTGAACTGCATCTGAATGACTGAGAACCTGAGACTGTTGTTTGATTTCTATTGCAGTTTGGTGACTCTCAACAACTGCGCCTTGTTCGTATCCTAAGAAGTACAGTCATGGTTCGTGTTGGAGGTGGCTGGATGGCGCTTGATGAATTCTTAGTGAAAAATGATCCTTGCAGAGGTATGTAACACCACTGTTAAAATGTACATGCAGATACTTATTTGTATACAGTCACCGTTCATTGTCTCAAGATGGAGATTGAATTGTAGAAAATGCCAGTTGTGTAAACATCATCTCACTAAATGTCACGTAATGATCTGTTTCAGTAAACTTCAAATCCCATGGTTAAGATCCCCTTCACTTGCACTGATGTATGTCTAGAATAACTGTGATGTCTTCTGCGCAGTTCCTCCAGCGTTAGAGTGGTGTAATTAAAAATTGAACTTGGCCCAGATAGAGTTTATGGCATGTAAGCTGCTCGTATGACTTGGCAGAAACAGCACACAGAAATGTCCAATAAAACCTTCTTAGCAAGAGAGCTTTAAGGCAATAAATCAAAATAAGGCAATTGAATTGAAGAGTAACAACAACACAAAAAAATTTCTCTGGCCCGTGGCTGTGCCCAGGCTTTCAGGCTCTGCCTTTGTAGCCCCGTCTTTTCATTGGCATCCTCCCCAGAACCGCTTTGCAGAGCCTTGTACAAAGCAAGTGGAAAATGCTCTGGTCAGGAGGACTTTGTGCTCTGGCAAGCAGGGAGCGCTCTGTTACTGTGCCCTCCAGGGCATTGTATCGAATGCATTGTTTTATCAGTACACAGCAAGGTAATGACATCTTAGTTTGTCAGAAAGCCCACTTCTGCAGTGGGAAAGTAGGTTCTGTCTGGCACTGTTCTTGGAGGAACAGTTGGAGATGGGAAGGAAGCCATTTGTGAAGGGAGCGGGAGAGATACAAGTCAAATAATAGCCAGAGTAGTAAAATTGCAGAAAGTATAATAATGACTGTGTTCACAATGAGCTGACATTCTCAGCTAGGTAATTCTATCCTATTAACTAGCAGCATTGTTTACTGCATTTTTACCACTCAGGAATTCTGTAGAATCATAATCAATATCGTAATAGTGTGAGAACAGCACAGAGGAGTTTAGGAGAGGCAAGTGAGCTACTGAAGACAGAGACATCAGCTGTGCTTGTAGATATTACTCCAGTGTCAGCTGTCTCACTGAGCTACTTTGGGACCCAAGTTCCTAAACAGTTTGATACAGACCTTGAGAGGGTGGAGAGCTTGTATTTGTAGCAATTTTTATGCTAAGTCAAGGATGTTAAATCCAAAAAGAAGCTCCCACAAAACCCCATAAGGGCTGACAGTGTGCCACTAAGCCCTAGAAACCTTTGTCTACAGGCTTAAAAAGTACCCCCTAAAACTTTTTATCATAATGTTATAAAAGAGCTGTCATAACCTTGTGATGATATCTGAGTTTTTCAGCAGTATGAAAAATACTCCTTTTGCTTACCAACATATTGCATATATTGTTTACTAAAGAAATGTAACAGTAATGTTAGATTTATTGGTGCAGGACCACAGGTGTAACTGAAATATAGCACCTGGTTCTGCACCTGCTACCTGCTACTATAGGAAAGTCATTTATCCCTGCAGAGCCATACGTACTTTATAGCTTTCTACTCCTATTCCTCAAAAGTACATGGTAGTGGAAAATGAAATGTGCCTCAAAATATCTGACTTTATTGAGGTTGGTTAGTTTTGATGTATCCCGAACATTTTTCTCAGGCCTCTTGACAGATAGGCTGTTGCGATTCCTACTTGGGTTGACACTGAGAGATACAATACTTAATAACTAATTATTTTATTGGAATTCCTTATTACTGTCCTCAGATTAAGAGTCCTTTGGAACTTTATCCCCTCTACTTTAATAAATCTTTTATTCTATGTATCTCTATAGTATTTTCTGTAGTACTTTATCCCTTTTTCATGGGCAATACATAAGCAGATGAGTAAGTCAACACAGTGGGTCTAAAGGAATACCGATCTCTATAAAATCATCCAGACACTGGACGTTGTGCATTGGTGCCTAATCCTGGTCTTGCTGAAGTCAGTGATGCAAAGTAGTCATTGATGTCAGTGGTGCAGGTTCAGACTTTTCCTTAAGCATTTCACCTAGCAAATCTGCATTTCTACCAAGGGCTCCTTGTGTATTCAGACAAATCACATTTCAAAGAACTGTTGTCATAAACAGCTTTAAAATATTGGACCTAATTATATAAATTAATTTTAGCTTATATTACTTCTTTATGTCAGCAGATAAATACTGTTACACAAGTATACGTGGGACTGCAGCTGAGTCCATCCAAGCGCTATTTCCTTTTCGCCTAGGAGACCTTTGAGAACTCACCTCAGAGCACTTACAGACAGCTTTTGCTCTGAGTCCTGTCTCTTGGCCTGGTGCTCTGAGTCTCTTGCATATGCAGCTGCTGTACTTGATTTCTTCTCCTGCTAATGATTTTCTTTAATGTGACCCATGTCCTGTGTCATTTTTTCTAGTTCATCATCACGGGAGTAAAATGTTACGTTCGGAATCAAACTCTTCAATTACCACTCAGCCTACTATAGGTTGGCAAACCCCTCTCTTTGTCTCCTTCTCCTCCTCTTCTCCTCTCTCTTCATTTCCTTCCCACTTTATTAAAATATATACTTTTAACAATATGCTACACCCATCACATTTAGCTTAATGTGTTCCTACATGGGCTGGTGCTTTGCAAGCTAATTTTTTTTGACACACTTTAAGAGTGTTTCAAAAACAATTGTCATTCACACTGACACAGTTAAATGCTAACATGTCTTGCATCTACTCTTGCGGAACATTCTCCCATATGTGTGTTTGTATGTGTGTGTGAGTGCTTAGCCACCAATTACCTCATCATAGTTTGGATTTTATGTTCATCATTGCATGTTGCCAAACTCCATAACTTCATAGTTTTGAATAAATATATTTGCTGCTTTCCTGTAATTTGTACTTAGCAATTTCTTCTGGAACATCCAAGCAAGTATTATTTATTATGGGTAGCTGTAGAGTTAGCAAACCTGCTCATCAGGTTGTGTCTATGTATTAATAATTGACTGAGTAACAATTATTTAGCACATTGAGCATTCCATTATCATGCTGACTTTCCTGCTGGCATAAAGTATTAGAATAAGCGAGTTCTGCACATAACTCTTCTGTGTCCAAAATAAATGCATTCCACAGTAATGCATTTTATTTATTGTTGAAATATGTTGGGGTTGGCATGGCAAAAATGACAATAAACTGCCTTGTGACAATTTTAATATCTGACTAAATGAACACCTTTCTTTGCTGCAGCTAAAGGGAGGACCAATGTGGAACTGCGTGAAAAGTTCATTTTGGCAGATGGTGCCAGTCAAAGCATGGCAGCTTTCCGACCAAGGGGCCGTAGATCACGACCCTCTTCAAGGGGTGCTTCTCCCAACAGATCTACTTCTCTATCAAGTCAAGCTGGCCAAGCAGCTGCCCCGCAAGCAGTTGCTACAAGTACGCCAAAGGTAAGGAGAAACACACAAAACTGCACTGGTTAACAAATGGGGTATGGCCTCCTCGCCCTCTACGCCCCGCCTTGCTCCAGCAGTATTGGTGCTATCCCTATCTGATAGGGAAGAAGTATCTCAATTTTATTTCATAGTCTGGGAAGCATCTAAGAAGACTTTTCAGTGTAATTCCTCTACTGTTCATTTGCAACACGGGAATAGAAGAATTCTTTACACTTAAGGTGCCACATGAGTTAACTGGCAATTTGGGAATAAGTTCTGAAAGAGCAGCGAACCTCTCCATTTTGTTTAAAAAATGAGCTCTGTCATCATCTCTTAGTTTCAGAACATTTGTCATCAACTTTTTCTGCTTCGTTTTTATTTCTACTATGAGATGTGGTCTCCCTGTGAAAGCCTCGGTATCCTTCTCCATTACGTTGTTTTCCATCTACTGTCCTTCATATTTTGATTTACCATTGTTTCATACAGACACCCCATCATTTAACACGCAACTATGGTAAACCATGGTTGACAAACAGCAAAACGTCAACACCTTCTAAGCCACCAGAATCCTCAGACTATCAAGGGGCATCTGCAGAGGTACAGTAAGGACAGAGATTCTAGTCTAATGACCTTCCTTCACTAAAACTGTCACTTCACTAACAGCCACTAGAGTTTCAGTGCTTCAGAGCTGCAACATCCTTTGCATATTAATGCATTGTCTTTATTTTAGACCTTTGTCAAATTATTTTTTCCACTCCCACGCTTTTTTTTTTTTTTTAATGTTCTGTTGGTTTTTGACTTTCAGGAAAACTCAGCCTCAATAAATTTATGTTTAAAGTGCCAATGGTTAATAAATCATAACTATGCAATGAACTGGATGAGCAAATGTGGAAAAATACTTTTTTTTTGTTAATAAAGCAGTTTATATACTTTGCAGGTTTCTTTCCTAAAATTGTTTACTTTGAGTTCATAATGTACTATAATATTCATGAGCTGCAGGAATGAGATTAATAAATTATGCTCTTTAGTGCAAGACCACTAAATAAAGAAATATACAATCACTGTGAAGAAGACAGCACAAAAGGTTGACAATGATACATAAATCTTTCCAACAACTGAAAGTTTTGTTTAGCGAGGTAGTGACCAATGGTTGCTCTAATAAGATAACTATTTGATGACTTAACAGGAAATGAGCTTTGGTCTTATTTCCAGCCCATGACTTACATAGAAACTGCTAGTATAGCAATTAGGATTGTGCCAGCGGTCAAAGCTGTATGTCCAAAATTTGAATGGGCTTGGAGCCAGAGTGTCTCCTCTGATGTCATTACAGTCAGTGAAAAGATTTCAGCTGGATCAGGCTGCAAACTGACTTGTCACTTGTAGGAGTTACTCTTGCCCTGGGTTAGATGGAGGGCTTGGTGAAGGGAAGCTTGTGCTACCATCACCTCTGTTGTATCTGCGCTTTGATGCCTATTGCTATTCACGTGACACCTTCTGGTGCAAAGTTTACGTGACCTCGGCATGGTTTTGCTCAAAGACACATAACAAACTTTTCACTCCCTCCTTCTGTGTGAGTGGGTGCGTTACTTGTGCACGCTGCAGGCGTGCGCATGTATACAGCACTTCAAGCACACCGGGCTGTTGCATAGAATGATTAACAATAGCACAAAGTTGAGTCAGTTGGCAGTTTCTAATATATTCCTGTATTTTCTTTCATCTCTTAGCTGCTAACTGAATTGTAAGATTAATTGATGGTACTTTTAAAAGGTTCATAGACATGGAAAGGTGTTTTCATTGAATTATAGTGAGGTGAAAGCAGTTGGCATTGATTTCAAATGGAGACACCGTATTTCTCACCTGCTCTTACAACTGCAAGTAGTTTCAGTGAGTTTCTTTTATGTAGGCCACCATGGTTTAAGATTCTAGATGGAACAATTAGGGTGGGGTAGATTGCAGTGAATTTCTGAGGCATTCTGCAGCATTTTCCAACCGAGAGCGCGGTTATGTATTTTATAGGTAGACTGCATTTGGGTTTAGGGCTAAACTGAAGAGCAAGCTTGATTTCTTCTTGCACCAGTGATTCTATCCCAATGCCTTGCCCAAAGTGCAGCAGCTTCAGCAGGGGTAATGGAGAGCGTTTCCTTTCTCCTTATCCTCCCAAGCAGTCTCTGTCTAGCAGAGATTTCCAGCGTGTGGCTGGCTGGATGTTAAGCGCTTGTACTTGGCTTTAAAGAGAGTTTTAACATCGTGACCATCCCTGTCAGAGCCAGCAGATTGTCTGCTCTGTAGCATCTCAATGCTCTTTTCTTCAGATGTGCCAGAACTGGTCTGAGCTGGCAGCTGCAGGCAGGCTCCCGCCAGGCCTCCGCTCAGTGCTTAGCCCCAACGCACTCCTGGATCTTGGTTTTCAGTACCTAATTCTACCCCACCACTGTGTGGGGATCAAAGGCACAGAACACAGGATCACTGCAGTGTTTGTTCTTCTTTTTGGAGATTTATTTAGGATTTTTCTGTTGATGAAATGAATATGAATACTGTAGTTTTCCTCATATTTCCATACTCCTCCTACCCTAGTATGTTACATGCGTTTTGAGATTTGAGGATTTCATTCTTGTGGCTTTTAAAGCAATCTTCCCATTTGGGGCAGATTGTAAATCAAGATTAACTTTATTTCAGAAATAAGAAAGCGGGCAGGGTAAGACTATGGAGTAGAGACATTTCAGACAATATATTGACGAGAACTTTTAAAAATTAGTCGTATGTCTTTTTTCCTGCTTTTTTTCTAGCAAAGGGTTTTGAAATTTGGTAGTTTTGTTTTACTGTCAAAATATTTATAAAATTGAAATGAATGTATTCACCACCTGTAACCAGAGTCAGAATGCTGGAAAGTCAAGCTATGCAGACATAAAATCTCAACTACTTCTCTCTATTTAAGTCATGTACCATCAACTAATCTTCTGTGCTTTACTAATTATAAGAAGACAGCATTTTTCTTTCCTTATATGCGTTGAGATACACACAAAGAATGCTAAAATGCTAATGTCAAGCAGATGAAGTGATTTCTTCTGTTGTTGTTGTTTTACATTTGGACTATTTCAAGTACTAACTGCTAAAGGAATGTTCAAAACTTCATATCATGAAAAATGTCTGTAGCTACTCAAACCAGTATTTCAGATTCACAGTGAATGTTATGAGGATCATTTTCTAATCTATGTACTACCTAATACAAGACCTTATCTCCAGTAGTAACAATTGAAAAAAAAAACTTTTTTTTTTTTTTTCTTTAATAGGGAACACCAATTCAAGGAAGTAAACTCAGACTGCCAGGATATCTATCAGGGAAGGGTTTCCACTCTGGAGAAGATGGCAGCATCCTGTCAACAGCAGCTACCAGAGTTAGAGCTCAATTTGCAGGTGAGTGTCTTGACTTTAGAGCTTGATCTACCACTTGCTTTGTTTTCCACCTGAATATTTAGGGTTGCATTAGAGTATGAGGGAAATGTCAGAAGAGTGGGAAGGAGTGAAAGTCCGACTGTCTCCACATGAGTATTGCCAAGGATACACTCTGTTCAT
>NW_010558346.1:0-9189 GCF_000687285.1 Phaethon lepturus | reverse complement strand
AGGAATGTTCAGCTCTGGATGTGCAAATCCATGACTGCAACCTTCTTTACAATGGTATCTTCAATGTATCTGCCTAAGGAACTAGGGAAGAAGCATTTACTTAAAAAGAAAGTTCTTCATAGTATTGAAGTTACACTCTACTGTGATGGAGCAAAGGGGCCACTTAATCATGACTTGTCCATTTCTTTTGAAAGAACTGCAGGGAACAGCTGTAGATGACCTTACTAATGGAATATCCCTTAGAGATCTTTAAAACAATATATGAAAGTAGAAAGCAGTGAAGCTGTGCTCTTCCAGGATCCCTGGAGCAGCTCTGTGTAAGGGAGAGAGCCGGATGTTTAGAATAGAAGATAGCTCTACTGGCTTTCCCTCACATCTTAAGCTCTGCAGAGCATACTGAGCAGTACTGGAAAATCCTGTTCGAAGAGTAGGTGTCTTTTATAGGTGATTTGAAAAATGAGCCACCTGAGATTTCAGTTTCAACTTGGTGTTCTTCACACATACAGGGAACAAGATTTGTCAAGATCAAAAAGATTCAATAAGTAATTGGAAAATTATGAAAAACCACATTAATGTTTTTCTGTTTAAGACTCTCTGTTGTGGTTTTTTCTTCATGGCATGTTGTCTGGGCAGGCTTTCACTTTTAGCAAGCTTGCTGAGAGCTCATTTACTCAGCCGTTTGTTTGGGAGAATATATACTCTGCCCTTGTTTACTTGCAGCTTTCAAGTGTATGGTTTTGAATTTTTAAAAAAAAAGAGGGGTACACATTTAAAAATTGGGATATTCATCTGCATCTCCAAGGTACTTATACTGGGAAACGTGGCACGAAGAAGCCAGATACTGAATTCTTTCAGTTCATAGCTGAGAAAATGTCAGGGGAAAGAAAGGATCTGGCTGTTGAGTGAATAGACAATGCATGTCTAGTAAGTCAAGAAAAGTTGCCAGCATAATACATTTTTAATGAGATGTGCTAGTGACGAATTAACTATGTCTCAGCATTTGATCTCAGATTCCCTCTCTTTTGTGGGAGATGTGGCATTGTTTCATGCTCTTGTTTAATATCAAGATGAACTTTGATCATCATCTAGCTTGCCTGCCAGAGGTCTAAAGTTTAGTTTGTGCAATGAGGAATTTGGGGGGTTGTGAAGACCTAGGAAAGACCTGCACACATTTTCCATCCTTACCTCTAATACTGATGGATATCTTTTCTTTCTAGAAACCAGAAGAACTCCAAGCAGACCTGGAAGCCGAGCAGGAAGCAAGGCTGGCAGCAGGTCAAGTAGCCGCCGAGGCAGTGACGCGTCTGACTTTGACATTTCAGAAATCCAGTCTGTGTGCTCAGATATGTCAGAGACTGTTCCTGCTGCAAGCAGGCCGACGCCCCGAGCAGGTTCTCGGCCAACATCAGCCAAGCCTTCTAAAATTCCAACTCCCCAGAGAAGGCCACTAGCCAGCAAATTGGACAAGTCCTTGAAGAGATAATATGATTAGCTCCCTAAAGGTCTTTTCCTTTTGCATTAAGTATTTAAGTTCGTAAGATGTAAAATATTATGTAGAAATTATTGTGAAATATCGCAAGAGGTGGATTTTTAATTCTGCAGATGGCCTTATTTGTGTATTTGTCTTCTTATTTTATGTGTATAATTTTTGTCAGATTTGTTTTTGTTTATGCCATATCCTGTGAGAAGGGGGAAGAGTTTTAATGTAAACTAACAGTTGTACACAGTGATGTGTAGAAAGTACACTAAAAATAATTGCCGAATGTACAGTGTACTGAATGTACAGTAAGTCTCTGCAACCTGAATAAGATCGGCCTGTCACTATGTCATTAGTTAACAGTAAAGGATACCTCATGATTTTTCTGTAAAAAAGAAAAAGAGAATACTAAAAAGCCAAAAGACACAATTACACATCTTGAGCTAACTAAACAAACACTAAAGGGTGTACGTCAAAACTACTAAGAAATACAAACCCACATTCACAGTACCCTTATTTATACAGCATCTCTCGGAGAACTCACAGAGTTAATTAAGCACTCGCCAGTAATATGATACTCCAATACCTTGCAGCATTTCTGTGCCATTGCTTTCAATGAGGCCAGACACATTCTGGATATCTGAACTATTATTCTGTAAGAATATCAATATAAAGTGCATTCATGTAAATGTGAGGTTTTCTTTTGCTTGAGTGGATGGTAGCACTGTATCATTGAACTCATTTTGTATCAAAGCAATTTTGCTTGCAGAAAGCTCTGAAATAAACATGTCCCTTAACTTTATTTCTATTGTATTTCTTATTTCACAGGAAGATAAATTCCTGCATTATGTTTTAGGGCATATATTATTTCAGATGACCAATAATTACCATAGTAACATAGATTTTAATGTAATTTCCCATTATCAGCAATCAGATTTTGGTTAGCTACTGTATTTGTTTAATAAAACACTAAATTGCACATACCATATCATTTATGAATCATATATATTCTCCATATTAAACTGTGACATTTATATAACATGTATGAAAGGCATGAAGAGTAATTCGGTTGCTCTTTTTGTCAGTGAAATATTTTTGCCATTCATGGATTTTTTGAAATGATTAACAATAGTTCATTTTCAGTGGAAAAAGGGTGCAGCTTCAGATGGGACTGCTGTGGAATGGCTGGGTAGGTGCTGTAGTAAGTAGCAACAGAATCCTTAGAAATTCCAAATGCTCTTTGATAATATCAGAAAGACTCGAGTAGAATTTGGCCAACATGGCAGACCAAATAGTCTAAACCTGACCATTCATATACCAGAAAATACCGTACCTTTAATAGAGCAATTTTATGGGAAAAGTGATTTATGGTTGGTCCCTTAACATGCTGAAAATGAAGCAGAAGCTCAGCTGATTACATGCCCTTCGTGGCGATACCTGCATCTGCTGCTAACACTTAACTGGCAATAGGACTAAGACAATGTTTTCTGAGTTGACTCACACAATTGGTTTATAAGAAACAAAAACGAAGTAATACTCGAAAGACAATTCAATCAAAATCCACCTCTGTCAGGATTTCCTCCAACCCAGAGTTGTATGAGTGATTGTGGAAAGCAGACAGTAACCAATCCTACTGCAGCTGGTTTGGGAATCGGCACACACGTTTACTGAATACTAAGGCGTCAGTCTCTGCTGTGGTGGTTTATCTTTCAGTGTTTCACCTTTCCTGTTCCTGCTATTCGCCCAGTGATTGCTTCCCTAGAACATTAAAATACATCAGGATGACTTCAGTGCTTTTTGGAACCCCACAACACCCTTGCATAAAGAGAAGAAGTCTACAATTAGAGATAGTCACTGCAGTGTCTCTGCTTGCCGGCAGGAGAAAGGCAAAGGGTAGAATTTAGGCACTTGCACTGATAATTTGACTGTAGGAGGAGATCATGCCCCATGTAACATTCTTGGTGCATTTTATAACCACAGGACTGGTGGAGAAGGGGTAAGGATGGCAAACCTGAATCACTCCCATGCAATGGGTGTGTAGTTCGTTTCCATGTATCCCAGATGGACAGAGCAGCTCATTCCACATGAGGTAGTGCTGGCACATACCTGAAGCATCTTGTTGTATATATTGTGGTCTTGGCTTTCAATGTATTCGTAATGCTTCATTAATTATGGAACTTTATGGAATTTTCACGTTGCTATGTTGTAACTTTACAGTAATACTGCAAGCTATGGAGCTATGACCAGCTTCTGAGAAACCCAGTGTCGGCTAAAAGAACCCAAGGCCTAAGTGGATTTCTGTGGCTTGTTGGCTACTGCAAAACAGGGGAGACTGGGACTGGCAAAGTGGGGAAGTTCACTTATGGGCCTGAGAGAGTCATCCAGTATTGGGAACCCAAGTAATAGTAAATGAAACAGGACTAGGAATGCCATTTAAAAAAGCCCAAATCTTTCTCAAGTTGTTATACCTTCCTTAGTTACCTTCTTCCAAAAATGATTTAACTGCTTTGGATTGATACTAAGAATTCCCAAAACTGAGAGACTTTCCAAAATTCTGTTCCCTGTGTTATAAAAGTCATACTGACTAAAGTGTGAAAATGAACACCAGATCCTCAACACTTCTCTGACCCAGGGATGAATCTACAGAATTGGAAGAAATTCACAAGCGGTGTTCCCCAGGGCTTGGTTCTGGGGCCAGTTTTGTTCAGTATCTTTATCGATGACCTGGATGAGGGGATCGAGTGCTCTCCCACCAAGCTGGGTGGGACTGTTGATCTGCTGGAGGGTAGGAGGGCTCTGCAGAGGGATCTGGGCAGGCTGGATCGATGGGCCGAGGTCAACTGTATGAGGTTTAATAAGGCCAAGTGCCAAGTCCTGCACCTGGGTCACAACAACCCCATGCAACGCTACAGGCTTGGGGAGGAGTGGCTGGAGAGCTGCCCGGCAGAATTTTCGCATGGGTTTTTATATAACCTCATCATCAAAGATGGGTTTTCTCCCTTTTATTGCCTTTCTAATGACAGGAGTTGATCCTAAATTCACCCAGCCTGCTGGATAACCATAAGTAGAGTCAACCTTTTAGTGTGGCCTAGACTCCTATATTTATATTCTGTGATTCTCCTCTGCAGTGAAGGAGCAGAGGGAAGAAGGCTTGGAAGGCCTATGGCTGTGAGAACCATGTTGTTTAGTGAATAATGTAAATTTAGCACTTGGAAAAGCTGTCTCAGTTCTAGGGTCTGTTACTTTTTCAGTCATTTTCAGTTTTCTGCATTTGTTTTGCTGCCTTGAAAATGAGAAAGTGTCCACAGAATTTTCTGAAATCTGCAGGTGAAACCTGTCAGTAAAAAATACACCATTAGAAAAGCTAGTGATGCCTTGTAGAAAAGCTAGTGATGCCTTGTAGAAAAGCTAGTGATGCCTTGTAGAAAAGCTAGTGATGCCTTGTAGCCTAGGCATCCTCAGCTTCTTCAGTTTAGGTGTTTTGTGAGCCTCTTCATTACATGCTAATGTAAATAGGTGACTGTAATTCAGGCTTTGCCTGCCGCACATCTCTTCACAAAAGCATAGGGATAAGGATAGATGCAATCTTAACTTAAAAAATCATGCATTTCATAAAAATAAACTGATGCAAGCAGCTATACCGTAGTCAGCAGCAACATTTGAACCTGTAGCTGCCTCTGCTGGCATCTGCTGTAGGACCAGCAAGATGATCTATGCCCCACAGCTTGCATATGAGAGAGAGGCCATAGCGCTTACGTATGTTGGTCGCAGTGTGGCAAGAGGACTCATTGCTGAGCACCTGCTGCAATATTCTGTAAACAACCACAGGGATGGAAAATGAGCATTACCTGGTGTGCTGCATCTCAGTACAGCTGCCCGAACAGCTTCCAGGTGTTTCCAGTTCTTAGGCTCTATGGTAGCATCTGAGCTCATCCTAGGCTAGCGGTATTTAGCTAATGTTTGCCCTAACCGTGGGCTGTAGTAGGGAGTGGCGATGTTAGGAGGCTTATATCTTCATGCAAGGTGAGTAGAATTTTGTAGAACAAAGAAAAGGTGCTTTCCTAATGAAAATTGTTCTCTCTGCTGAATTTGAATAACCTGTTTGCAGACGTGGAGGTGGGAGAGGTGGTTGGCTTGGTTGCTTGCTTGCCTTTTTTTTTTTTTTTGATAGTGTTGTCAGGGTAAATGCAGGTAGGTTACTCATCTCTCTAGAAAAAAGAAGTTGTATTTGTTAAAAAGGGGAACATGGCAGAGGAAAAGGAGCCCTTCAGAAATAATGGATGAGGCAGCAGCTTAAATTTGATGTAACTTGCATGAAAATGCTTGGTGGCTGATATTTTTTAGGTATTTTTGATGCAGATTAAAGTCCTTCTGTTAAGACTTGTTCAGAGTTTGGCTGTTGCAAATGAAGTGGTATCTGACCTGAAGCTAAAAGAGTCTTGGGGGTTGTTGTTTCATAATTACATAGTTCTTCTGAACTGAAACTGTCCAAATAGTCTGAATTGCAGCTTGGGATGCTCCAACTGCATTTCTGTGTTTGAAGGTTGAAAGAAAGAGCCATGAAGGTGAATTGCGTAGCTTAGCTGCCATCCTGGATGAGTACATACGAGAAAGTTAATACATGTTTTCTTAGTGCTTGGATGATTGAATATGAGTAAGAACCCCAAACCATAAATCAGGCCCTGTCAACATCTGCAATGCTTTTTGTTCCTCTGGGAGGAGGCAGCCAGAATGATGATACCTCTGTCCTGACAGGGAAAGCTGACTTGGAGCTTTCTGTGGGGGTCACAGTGGTCTTTCCAACATTTAAAAAAATATCCAACACTATTCATTTTTTTTTTCCTCTTTTTGGGGCTTGATCATAACTCTTCCAAGTCCTTTTTTATTGGCAGAATAACAAGAGACCTAGGGAAGAGTTTGCACTGCCTGGGCTATTTTTAAAGGCAATGAGTTCATATGATAAGGAAATATCTCTGTTTAAAAGCCTGTGATCGAAGAATTAAGCATGAAACAACTCAGCTCAAAATGAGGATGAAAAAAATAGGCTTGTAAATATTGAGCAGCTCTGCATTTGCTAGTCAGAAGAGGGGGTGTAGCTTCACTTCTTTCTAGCAACACTGATTTGAAGCTTTATAAACCAAATCAACAAGACAAGGTAATCAGGAGTAGGTAGTGTTCACCAGAGGCTGCTACAGGAACTGGAGGGTGAAAGAGCTGATCTGTTACCCAGAGTCCTCTCATCTCGTGAACATGAGAGGATTGAAAAGTGTCTACCATACATGCAAGCGTTTTCTTAAAAGGTACTGGTAAGCTCTGGGAAACTGCTGATCAGTTTGTACTTGAAAAAAATGATAGAAGCAGTAATAAATGATATATTTGTGGAAACCTGAATAATATACTATGAAAGAGTTGGCTTAGCTTCTGGAGGGAAGTCACGCCTTACAAGCTGCCTGGAAGCCCTTGAAAGGATCAGTTAGTGTGGACAAAGGTTGAGAGAGACCACATGGCTTTCCAGAAAAATTCAGCAAGGTCTTTCACCACAAATTCTCACAGAGGTAAGCACTTATGGGGTCAAAAGAAAGGTTGTCCGGAGGTTAAACAGCACATTAAAATCTAGGAAAGACAGTGTAGGAGAAGATGGTCAATTTTAACAGAAGAAAAAGATCTGCAGTGGAGCCCCTGACAAGTTTTAACACAGAGCTGCAAACGCTGGCTCAGAAGTTCCTGAAGTGCACGTTGTTGGAAGGGTGCTCTGGAAAAAAGCATCACTGCGTTTCTGTGATTCATCGCGCCTCTTGGGAGGCATGCATTGCTTTCCACTGACGCTGAGGATCCCGCGGTGACTAGCTCAGCCCTAGCCAACTAACCTTTGGACGGCTAATTTAAGTAGAATGAATCCCACCCCAAATTAATGAGTTTCTTTCTAGCTAAGGGTAACGTGGGATGGGATTTTCACGAACGATTTGGAAGTCCTGCTGCTGCTGGCTTTTAGCACTTACACACCCTTTTGGTGCATTAAATGTATTTTAGAGATATGTAAAACATGGACCATCATACAATGTAGCACCATTTCTAGTCACGTTCAGGAAACCATGTAAGATGGGTGGAGAACCCAGTCACATTATTGCTTTCAAGTACTTTAGGGACTTTGGAGCATTCCTGGGATCCTTCAGCAGAAAACCCAGGTACAAGCAAGTCTGTTCCCACTGTGGTGTTCCCAGTCACGCATACCTCTGCAAGGCACCTGCAAATCCTGTTTCCTCCGATCGCTCATCCTACTGGGATCCACTGGCATCCATGTCAATGAATGCATCTTTCATGGGACACGCTGGCAGCCCATGCACATCCTCAAGGCCCAAACCGTTTACAAACTTAAGCCATTGATACCACATTAGCATGTTTCTCTTCCTTTTAAGTGTCCTGTGGATCAGAGGGAGATAACAGAAAGGGATTTTCCCAAAAAACATGAGCTATTCATTACTTTGGCGTGGTTGGCTTGGGGTATTTTTTTCCTCTATTTGCATTCTAAATAAGCACAACTGAGTGTGGCCGTGCATAAATAGCCCTTTCTGGAATGAAGGAAAATAAAAATATTTATGTGTTAGTTCTGGGTTAAGTTCTGGGTGCGATGAATATTTACTGAAAACTATTTCTTTGAATAACTTCTCGTTGTTAGAAATTAATCCAGAGCACAGTTCGTTATATCGGAACTCATGAGCAAAACACATACATTCGTTTTAAAGTAAATTTGATTTGCTCTGTAAAAACGCAATGCGATGCAGTAAACACACCACAAATAAATTAGGCAAGCATAATGCCTTTTTCAAAAGGAAAGCAAAACGCTGGCAGCGAAAGCTGTTTCCACGCCTTGTTATTGTTGTTTCCTCGCAGTGTGTACTTGCACATACTTGGTCCAGTTGTTCTGAACCGTACAGCAGCTCTGCAGCGTTTCCTATTGACATGAGCAGACTGAATTTCCAGCCCCGTAACGAAAGGCGAAGCGATGCTTTCGGCTGCCAGATGGCAAGGAGGGCGCGTGAGCCGCGGCGCCTGAACTCGGGCTGAACCTCCCGCTTACGGCCCCGGCGCGGGCACCGCTGCCTCCTCGCCCGGGAGACCTGGCAGCGGCTGGAGAGGAACGGCCGCTCGTGATTTCTGCCGATGCTCGGTGAGATCGTTAGCCTGACCGCGGCGTTTTCAGAGGCTGGAAACCCTTCGTAAGTCCGCTGATGTGGCCGCTGAGCCAACACGGGCTTCACCGTCTGGTTTCCTTTTTTTTTTTTATGCACATGCTGTGTTTACCTGGGAGATGAAATAGTGAAGGAATAATCTTTAGTCTGTTACCCTCACACACCTCAGAAGGGTTTTTTTCCCCCCTTTTTATTTTTCCCCAGCTTATGAGGACTTACTAAATCTTTCCAGATTTTTGAGGAGGGTTTTGCTCTTAATGATGCACAAAGATTTTAATGTAGCTCTCGCTAATGTAAAAGCTCTTCTTAATTACCGATGGAAACTTCAGCCCCCGAATGAGCGCTTAGTATTTGGTAGCTTTAAAGCTTTCCACGCGAGAGAGCTCCTCCTCCCCTCCAAGCTCCCACTCTGTTTCCAGTGACGTGTGTATGACTCTCCAGAGACGTTGCCATGACCTCATCCAGTAACATAACCCTCGTCAGTCCCTCCATGGGGCTGCAGCGGCCACGGGGGGATTTGGG
>NW_010558345.1:16813-23916 GCF_000687285.1 Phaethon lepturus | reverse complement strand
CAAATTAAGCTAAATGCACCTCTGGCCCAGTATAGCCATTTTCACATTCTTTAAGAGCAAGTAGAATGATCAGAACTTTTGGTCTGACGTTCAGATTAATACAAGACATTTCATCAATATCTGTTTGACTGGCTCACATCTTCAGAGTATGGATCTGCTCACGTATTTGTACCTCTGTTCACCACTTTGTAGAGCCTTCATCGTTCAGGAAAAAAAATGCATTATTTCTAGGGTTTTTTGGGGGGCTTTTTTGGTTTTTTTAAAGGTGCTACTTTCTGCAAGCTTTGCAAAACTATAAGGTGGGTTCTTGGCTAGCATAAGTTGATAGGATTGGTTGAATTTATGCTTTACACCAAGTGATACTAGCAAAGGTCCTTATTCACTTCCATTTGACCACCTTTCTGTTAAAAATCAGTAAGCTTAGTAAAGTATACTCAGCACCTTCTACGTGAACGTGGAACTCGTGCTTTGCTCTCCCCATGGGGTTGCTTGCTGTGCACTGGTATGTTCCTTCATCAGCTGCAGTCACTTGGTCTATCTTCAATATCTTCCCAAAATTTTCTGTTTCTGGTTCATCCTTGGGCAAATTTCCAGTGACCTTGACCCAGCTTAGATGAGGAGTTGGGCTAATAGCAAAGAAAAAGAAAAAAAAAAAGATTTTGAGTTGAATGCTAAGCTGCTGTAATGCTCCACGTTAGCAGAGCTACTTCATGGATATGGTTTGCAAGGTGAGTTTTTCAGAGTCTTTTGAGACTTTTTAAAACACTGGAGCTATACTAAGAGTTATGTTATAGACTACAACTAGTCTATACTGCTTCTCGATTTGCAGGGCCCCTATGAATAGGTTCTTTACAGCCAACACCAGGCCGTGGCATGAGGCTGCATTCCTTGTATGCCTATTGGCATGACCTGCAGCAGCAGTTTTATCCTACTCCAAAAGGGCACTTGAGGACAGACAAGGAGGTAAAGACTTCATCACAGTGACTTCAGTCGGTGCCCTGCCTGGTTAGAAAGGTGGCCAGCCGTTGGAGATGGCTGAGAATGCTCCTTACGTTTTCAGAAAGCAAATGGCAGTGACACAGAAATTCGGGACAGACTGCTGTCTACACATTCCCAGCTGGGTTTCGTGACCCCGACACCATGCACAACACACATACACAGTGTCATATCTGCTTACTCTTGTGTCCATCTGTTTTTGTGGCAAAATGCCCGGGCACAAGCTACTCAAAGCCCTAGGTACCAAGAAATTATGGTTTTCCATGAGCAGAGAGCACAACCATGCAAATATCCTATTATTTCCTGCAAGAGTCCTTGTCCTGCTCTTGTACTAAAGTCAGGCACTGTGTTGCCGTGGTGTTGTATTGAGGCAATGCCCTCTGACACTGTCATTACTCAGATTATAAATCTTCAAAAATGACAGATTGGAAATGCCCTTAATTCCTTATTTTGCAGCTGACTGCCCCTGATCTTAGTTACTTGAAATCTGGCTCAGTCTACCCGCTTCCGTGGTTTCTGGACATTTGGTGGGATAGATTGGCAGAGATATAGGCAAAGCTGATCTTTTTTTCTGCTGAAAATGGCAATTTTAACAAATAAAAATATAATTTTATTTTCATCTAAATGTTGCAGTTTTGAAGGGTTTCAGTGAAAAACATTTGCTTGGTGATCAAACAAAGAAGTACTTTTCCTTCTTTCAAAAGTGACTGCTTTAAAAAAGCCCTTTTTGTTTGAAAAATTATTTTTAAAAAAATTCTTGGAAAATTTTGAGTGAAACAAAAATACTTTTTTTTGTTTTTACTTTTTTCCAAATAAAGTGTCCTTTTTTGGCTTTCTCTTCTTGTACGTGATATTAATTATGGCACATGAAAATTAATATTTGTGTATTTCCAAGGTGATTTACCTATTAAGTACCTTGAAAACACTATAAACTCATAGTTGTGGACTTGTGGAGGTTTGTGGGCTTGCAAATTAGGTTGATGGGTAGTGAATTAGACAAGGAAGTGTTGCAACAGGGAACTAAAACTCACTGCAGATACTTGGAGTGAATCCAATAGAGACATGTAACTCGCCTTCTCTCAGAAATGGCAACCAACTGCAGAAACATAATCTTGCCAGCTCAAATGAGCGATGCCCTTTCAAGCCCACATGGAAAAACAAAATACCCTAAACATGTTTGTTCAGGCAGAGAAATATCCTGATCTTGGAATTTCATAGAGGGGATATAATTGCACAGCCTTTGATATGAATTATCTATTTCTTTGCTAACCACAGTCTGCATTCATAGACCCACAGCTCTACCATAAAGCATGAGAAGATGATGATTTAAGTCTCCATTCAAGAAAAAGCTCTATCACAAATAAACCAGAAGCGACTGTGCTTTCATGGTAAGTTTAGTGGTTGGAGAGATTTTCGCTTTACCTATTTCTCTGGTGGCAGCTCCGCTGCAGCAGACTATAGCATCGAGAAGCACACAGTAAAAATTGGAAAACTGGACTGAGGGCAAAGTGGAGCTTATGTCTGTCTGAGTTACTGTGGTAGGAACAAGGTCGGAGAGAGATGTTCACAGCTTCATTGTGAGGACTGCATTTAACATTTATTTAGCCATTCCCTTTCCTTACTCACCCTGATTTTGTCCGGTGTTATTTACAATAAGGAACAAAATTGTCCTGATTTCCTATCGCATACCATCTACTTTAACCCTTCCCTGTATTTTTACAGCAAGCATCTCCTCATTGAGATATTCTGCCATGCTTGGTACAGCCAGATCCATTAATAGAGCTTAAGTGGTGCTCTAACATAAATGCTTATACCAGTAACAAGCTTGAGATATCCATGCAGCAGAAAGCACCAGAGGCAGGCATAGGAATGGGCCCAAGTAGAAAACATGGGACTGGAACTAAATTTGAAGTTAGCCCATCACTGTTAGTTTTAGCAGGATCAAACCAATATGGCTGATTCCAGTTCACTGCATTTTTACATAGTTGTGGACTTTGTTCCTCGGCATACCGTTGTTTGCAAGAATATCATGGAGGAAACATTCTTCGTATGGAAATTCTGGATGCTGGTGAACAGACTACAGAAAGCATCCGGAACCTCACGCACTCCCAAGCCAGCACCTCCCACTGCAACTGGGCTAGGTGGACCACCAGGTTCACTCAACGGGGCATTTCCTTAATGGATGTCTTATATTACATCACTCAAGAACTTTGCTTTTAAAAAACTGAGACCTGGCACCTGGAAAAATGCTGAATAATTTTTGAGCATTGAACCAAAACTGAATTGGCAAAACCAGGAAAGAAACATTACAGGTTGTGAGCCAAACCACGGAAGCTGAATTCTGATGTTATTTAGTTTCTTAAATTCTCAAAAGTAGTACTACTGAAAAAAATTCCATAATAGTGTTTTTTTTAAAATATAACAGTAAAAAAAAAGATCAGTACTTACCACAGTATGATTTTAATTACTTATTCATAAGCTACAGCAATAACAAATACATGAACGTTGCATGCTGGCTCTGTGCTGCTTTTCAAGGAGCATGCATACTTTAGAAAACCTCTGCACAGAGGTTCAATTTAAAATTGTTTGGGCAGGTAGGTATTTGTAGTTGTACAATTTTTAATATAGCTTTTTCTTTCCTCAATTCTATTTCAAAAGGTGATTAAGTTTGTGCAGTATTGTGCATTACTCACAGCCCTTCAGCAATACATTCGAGTAGCAGGACACCTCCCTTGATGACAGTGACTGATGAGCTACTGCCAGCAGATTCAGGAGGGATCAGCAGTCTGGGTTTTCTTTCTTTGATAAAATTTGCTAAAAAATAAAATAAAATAAAAGTTAGATATGAAACCTTAGAGTCTTTGCTTATCCTTCAATAATGCCACAAACATTATTTCTGTCAGAAGGTTTCAACAGTGATTTGTAAATTTTCTTTTTTATTTATATGGTTTGAGACTAATCCAGGATTCTCTTATTTCTCCAGATAACAGTCAGAAGATGGCTACAGCAATAGCAACAGGCAACAGTACCGCTGAAGCCTCTTTTCCTACAGTTTCACATCCTGCTGTCCAAGCACCGGCCCTTTCCATCATACACCTCAGCCAGTCCTGGTACACTGGTCTTCTCAATTGCTGATCTTCTGGTCAACACCATCTTTCTTAGCACCTTTCTTCTGCACTGACTCTCTGTCATCTTTTAAGTCTTGGATGAAAACCCATCTTTCCTGGCTTGAATATCCCACAGAATTGTCCTTCTTGCTACAATTATTAAATCTACAGTAATGGAGATACAATTTGTAAGGAAGACTGTTAAAATAATAAAACAAGATTGACCTGCATTTGATTTCAACGGACCATTTGTTCCAGCCTGCCAAACAATGGTTTCATGATGAAATATGCGTAGAGTTAAATGGCTATCCGGTTATCGCTATAATAACAATTAGCACAGTAATGAATAAGTCCCCAAATGGTACTAGTTCTTAAAAAATAGTCAGTTACGGATGATTTGGTAGAAGACCACATATATCTCTCTGAACCATTTTCTAATTTTTTTCCTCCCTTTGCTTTGTATCTCTACGAATCTGTGTCGCAAGTGCTCAGAGCTGCAGCAAAACACTTTGGTGCCTGTGGATACGCTCACACGTTTTCCATCTGCCCTCCACCTCCCGCTGCCAGAGGCAGGCAGTCCCCCTTCCCGAGCAGCGACAGGAGTTCAGACATGTCTCCGAGGGAAAAATTGCTTTTTGAGTGCCTGTCACTCCACAAAAGACCCGTTTGTTCTGCTCACAATGCTTAGCCTCTGTGGCTAAGTTGAGGATCGATCAGTGCTTTGAGTTACCCGTCCCGAAACACTTGAGGAGAATAGACTTTCCCACTTCGCAAAAACTTCAGTGCTCACCCAGCAAAACGAGGTCTTTCAGGAGTTTAAAATTGGGTCTCTCAAAAAACAGAGGCTCTCAGAAGTGATTTTTCCAAATAAATCAGAGTCAAGAGCTACGGCAAAAATTGAGATTCTCATTTTTACATAACTTAAATAAAATTATCCGGGTGGAGAATTGCAGGAATAGCCGCTAGCTGCCTTCTGACCTATCTGCATTGCCTGCATAAACCTCAGCAGAATATTTGCCGGATATTGCTCCACACAAAGGGAAGCACAAAATGAGGGAGGATGCAAATCCCCAGGATGAGAAGTGCTTCGCTGTGGTGCTTACCTGTGGTGAGCACCAGGGCAATACACGGCCGAAGTGAACCACCTCCCATCTACCCCGAGGTACAGCTGCAGGTGGGGACAACTACCACAGAGCACCTAAAGCTCTGTAAATCCACACCTTAAGCTCACCCTGGAGTATCGCAGCCCCAGGGTGACCCATTAGACATGAATTCATGGTTTCAAACTGTGGGTTTGAAATGCCAGCATCTTCCTAACTGCCAGAGGGAGATTCAGAGCATCCAGCTCTGGCTCCTGCTCTGAACTGGTAACACGAGAAACCCAGGCCATCAGCCTCCTTACTTACATCACATTATGAAATGTGAATGTTCTCTTCTTGAGTAAGAAAACTACTTCTTTGTTAAAAACCCTTCAGATTTCTGTCAAAAAGTACAAGACGAGCAAATTGTACTCCATGGACCACTTAAATCCACCCTATTGCAATAAAAAGGCTTTTGTGATTTTTTTTTTTTTTTTCACTCTTTCCTTAGCAGCAGCTCACATTTCATCTCAGCTGGTAGATTCTCAGTTTAAAGGCTAAATAACAGATGCAATCAACTCACCCTTAGTAACCGCAGCGTTAGGTGAGCCTGAGTCATTAGCATGCTTAACTGAAATAAATAAAAGTGACAACCAAACACAAACATGCATAGTCGATATAGAATCAAAAGAAACAATAAATCAACCAAAACAAAGCAATGCTCCCCCCAAATTTCTGCCATAAAAGAAAGAAACAAAGAAAAATATAAAGTAACGCAACAGGTGAACAAAGAATTTCTCAAAATACAAAGAAAATCCTTCAAAAATATGCATTATTCTGTAAAATACTTCATGGGCGATATAATCATCATTTCATTCTAGCAATCTAGTACAATAAAAAAAAATCACTAAACCCTAAGTATCCACTAAAAAGACATTTCATAGAATTTATCCAGTCTCTTATTTCTTAATGCCTGCGTATTTTTTTTTTTTAAATACAGTCCCTCAACAAGGACTTGGCACAGAGAGGAGTGGGCAGTCTCAAGCTGAATTTACAAAACCCTTTAAGTACGTGCCTCCCTTTTACACCTGCACCCAGTCTCATGGCTTCGACAGCAAGGCGCGCGCGAAGTCTGTTGCTGGGCCACTGCCAGGGCCATGAGAGGCCCCACAGTCAAGCCCCGTCTCGTTTTTCTGGAATCTGTGGGTGCATGTGTGTGGGACTACACCCATTAGAAAAGCTATGGAGAGCAACGTTTCATTTTGATATTTTTCTCACAATTATTATCTCACGATATGGTTTGAGCAAGCATTAAGATATACAAATCCGCTACTAATCCTTTATCTTTTTATCCCAACAGGAGAACTCTCAGAATCACATATTAAATATTAGGCTTCCATTCATGAAGAAAAATCTTCTTGGCTTTCTGGGCTGCGTCAGCCTGAAAGGTCAGAAGTATTACTGAAACAGAAGGCTGATATTAAGGGCACAGGCAGCCTCAGCGAGTGGCACAAGTGATACCAGAAACTATTACCGTCAAAAGAGATTCAGGCAGAGCAGGATGGGTCTCCAGCTGATAAAAGCAGCCAGTTCCACCGGCTTCTGTCAGGCTTTGCTGATTTAACGTGTGCCCTAGAAGGCTGCATTTTTTTGCTTGGATATTTATATTCTTTCCCCCTGTTTCTAACACCGATACCTGTACACGCCTTGTAATCAGTGGCTTTATGCAGCTTGAATTAGCGGGCTGATAGCGCAGTGGGTAGCTATGCACTGAACATACGCACACGTCTGACAACGGGACAGCAAACCCAGCTCGCCCCAGTGAGACTCAGATGCCGGGGCAGTACCTGAAACCATCTTTTGTATAAGACCCTTGGAGCCTACAGGAATACAGAGATGTTAAAATAAAAAATAAATAAAA